>NW_018234747.1:127768-130019 GCF_001263595.1 Phalaenopsis equestris
CCAATTTTATTAGTTAGGGCTTACATTCATGTGAAATGATCACACAAATAGCATGGAAGATGTGAGGATTTAGGTCGTGAGAAACGACATCCTCGAAATCCTAAGATGAGTTAGGGCTTATATTGTATAGCAAGGCTATGCAAAGGCCTAAAGATAAGGTGAGGATTTACGTTGCATAAGCAAACAACCTCGAAGTCCTATGGCTTTGTTGTTTAAGTCTAAGGAAGGAAGATTGGTTTAGCTGGTGAAGATAGGTTTTGCTGTTGAAGATGGCTGTGCTGCCCACCATGCTAGCTCCAAGCTCCTATCGTGACGAGTTTGAGTTATCTAGTGTGTCAAGTTATAATAATAAATCAGGTGGCCCTATGGTTGAAGTTCTTTATATTTTATGAGGGCATGATAAAGTTGAATAGAGCGTCACCGGTTAGGATCCTACCGTTCCCTTGTCCCGGCATCACTATTTTCTATTGGATTCACTTAGTCCAAATGAACTTACTAAACCCAACTTAATGAGTTTCATAATTCCATTTAAACCGTGGGAAGCCTCGTTAGCAACCGTAGGTTACCTCCTCCGAGGGATTCCTGATCATGCGATAGAGACATCTTAATTTAGTTGAAGTTGTAGTTTTTGTGTGATATTTATGATTAAATTTTGAGTTGTTTTATATTTTGAATGTTGTGGCGGTGAATTTTATCTTGGTTGATTTTTAATTTTGGTTTTGGGTTATGGTTATGGTTATCATGCAAGTTTATCTACGTAACCGCGAGCATGAAACGTGTAAGGAGAAGGCAGAAGAAAGACGGCACTATAAACTATAAAAGCGTACCTAGCGAGTCTTCTCGTTCCACCACATGAAACTTAAAATGCATGTTAAGGCAGTTTATGAAGAGCAGGAAAGGTAAAATTTTGGTAATTTTCCTAACCCTATGTCATATCTTGTTGAGTCCTTAAAAGTTTAATTAAGGATGATTTCATTGAGCGAAGCATATTAAGTTTTAATAGGCCTCTGAGGTATCCAACAAATTAAGAGGGGGAAGCAGGTCCATTCCTTTCTCTCACCAACTAGTGAAAAGCCTCGAGTCCATTTAAACTCATTATGTTGTTTAATGGTTCATCTTGTAAATACCCTTATTACCCAGTGAACATTGATGTCTCAAATATCCCAAAGAAAAGGGGTGATTATCATTTTTCATTCAATTTAAGAATTATGTGGGTGAAGACCCTTAAAGGGGCAAGTTAGTGTAATTTGAACACTTCACCAAATTTTAATCCTAATTGGGCTTAGTGGTGTTTCAAGGATGTTTGATATAATTATGTTTATTTCTCTAATCCTTTTTTTAGTCAATTTTGATTTAGCCTAAGTCACCACTAAGCCTTTAAGGCCTAAGTGAGTGTCTTAATGAGTTTTAAAAAGGCTTTAAGTGGTCATGATTCATGATTTGGATTCTATTTGAAAATCAAGATAGGGATATTAAATTGATTAATTATTGACTTTAAAAGTCATACCCCTAAGTCTAGGATCATTTAATTTTATTAAGCTTCCAAATTTTGATCAATTTAGAAATTTTATCAATCTTAATTGAGAAAGTGAGATTAGTTTCTACCAATTAACCCCTTGTGTTTCAAGCATCAAATAAATTGATTAAGATTAGAGGTTACCCATTTTTCTTCCTTGAATTAAGCCTGTTAATTATAATTAAGGCAAAATTTCCAAAATTACACATTTGCCCCTAAGGCTCTAACACTTCATAATTTGTCAAATTCAATTCAAATGACTTTGAAATTTTTATCCTACCTCATTCATAGGTCACTTGAGACATCAGAGGAGAAAATGTGATTTTTCAAAATTTAATTTAATTTATATAATTATTTTTATGCAAAAATAGGATTTTTCAAAAAAAATTCCTAACTTGACCCAAGTATATTATAATCACTTGAAATTGTTTTTGGAGATAGGCCTAGACTAGATAAAATTTCACAATTTTTTGAATTCTCTGTGATTTATTAGAATTATTTTAATATTTTGGTTATTTAATAAAAATAAAGTATTTTAAGTGTTGAAAATTAAGTTTTGTATTTTTGAAAAATCTCCCAAAGGTCAAAGAACTCAGAGGATAAAATTTTATATTTTTCGGATTTCTCCTTGATTTATTGGAATTATTTTAGTGAAAACTCATTTTTTAGCCTTTTTAAAAATTATTTTAAGCTTCAAAATTCAATATCTTTATTTAGAACAAAATTAAAAATATT
>NW_018234747.1:130031-133490 GCF_001263595.1 Phalaenopsis equestris
ATCTTTATTTAGAAAATCATGAAAAATATTCTCATTGTTCCTATGTGATTAGGAAACAATTTAGAACATTTCCATGAGTTTTATTATTTTTATGATTTTTATGAGTTTTTTCAATTATTTAAATATTTAAAATAGGCCAAAAATTAAGTTTTTATTTTAAATATTATTTTATTTTTAGAAAACATCTCTGATCACAGAGAACTCAAAAAACTAAGTTTCATAATTTTTTGAGTTATATTTTGATTTTTTTTAAAATCATTTAAAAATTAAGAGTGGTATTTATCTTTAAAAAATCAATTTAAATTATTAAATGGACTCAAAATATTTTGAAACTTTTATGAGGAGTTCTGTGGATTATAAATCACAATGGAGATAAAAAATTAAGTCATTTAAATGTTTATATTTTCCAAAATCAATTGTCTTAGTGATTCAGTATTTGAGAAATTTAAGGATGTTTTAAATGACTTGACCCATGAAATTATTTCCAAAGGTTTCTCTGGTCATGGTAGACTTTCCAAAATTTTCTTAGAATTTAATAATTAATATGCTAATTTCCATAATTATTTTAAGGAAATAATGTGAAATAACTTGAAAAATATGGATCTCTGTATAGGAACCTCATCTGACTTTGGAAAAATCAGAGAATGTTCCCCCTTACAGAGGCTACAATATGTAAAAATTTCAAGCCAAGGTGATATGTCAATATGCATGGAGAATCAAATGATTCCAGATATTATTTAATTAATTAAAAATATTTTATGCATCAAATGGGCTTGAAAATTATTCCACATTATTTTCCTCTGTTCACTGAGCAAGAGGGTATTTTTATTTTATTTTTGTGATTTTTCTACACAAAGTTATGTATTTTTGAAGTTAAGGGTATTGAATAAATAACAAAATACCCCTATTTTTCAATTTAAACCGTGCGTGCCACCTCATCCGACGACGACTCCGAAAGCATGTGTGGCGCGTCTGGTTGGACAATGCCATCCACATAGCTTGCTGACTCGACCCGCTATTCACGTCTCAAAGCACCGTCCGACTCGATCTCCCCCCTCTGTTTGATACACGCTTGATCGAACGGCTCCCTGTCATCGTCCCCGATAGAGTGATCCCGTGCCCGTCCAAACGTTTGGGCTAGGCTAGCCATATCAATTGGCCTAATTATGTTTTGCATTTGGTGTATATGATCATAAAGAACAACTTTAGTGAAGGATGGAAGTGGTTTTGAGTCCAATTGGGGGGGGGGGCAATTTGAAGGGATTTTGAACTTTAATCAATTTGGTCATGTTGGGCTAGGCTTGGGTCTAGCTTGGGTTAGCCTTGCACTAAGTCCAAATTGATTGCTGTAAAAGGTCAATATGTACCTCATGAAGAGTTTTTAACATGAACTGGATGCAAATTTGGAGGTTAAGGCAATCAATTGGGTGAAATTTGGGGCTAAATTTGGGAATTTTGGATTTAGGCCAAAATCAAATGGATTTGAGGCTTCACCAAGGTAAATTGGTGGTTGATTTTGATGTATAGGAATTTTATAAAGATTTTGCAACATTAATTAAGGCCAACTGACTAGCTATGGGTTCAATTTGGTGAGATTAAGTCATATGGTCAAAATTGGGGCTTTGACCCAAATCAAAATTGGGCTCAAATAATGGACCAATTGAGCTTGTATTTTGTTTAGTTTGGTCATATAAAAAGTGAATTTGAGTTTAGGATGGGATATGTGGTCAATTGAGATCAAATTGATGGACATTTGAGTTGGATTTGGGGAGATTTGGGTCTTTAAAGTGCAATTTAGGGATTTTGGTTAAAGATGGTCAAATTGACCAAATTGGGTCATGTGGTATTTGAAAGAAATGAAATTAGGAATATTTGGGATTTATTGGGATTTTTTTGGGAATTTTTGGAATTTTTGGGATTTTGGATTATGGAGGGGTATTTTGGTAGTTTGGCCAATTTTGGTAATTTTTGGTAGTTTGGGTACTTCAAGGTGTTTGAAATGATTTTTGGATAAGTTTGGGTATTTTGGTTAGATTTGGTGATTTTGGCCAAGTTTGGGGTCCCAAAGGGAATCTAGGTAATTTGGGGGAATTTAGGGGCAAAAGGGTAGGTTGGGTATCTTGGTAGAGTTGGAGTGCCAACCACCATAAATAAGCCATGGACCAATGGAAACCCCATTTTGGGTCATCTACATAGTGATCTTAACTAAACCATAGCCCTAGGGCTAGTAGATTTAGGGGACCATCTACATGAGTATCCCAAAAGATCAAGGGATCTAGGTTAGAAATTTGAGTTCAGGGTTGTGAGTGATTGTGGGTACAGATAAGTGTAGTGAGTGCCTTAGCTCCAGACCAACACCCAATGTCAACCCTAAGGTCCACCAATCCTAAGGGTGACTCATCCTGAGTTTCCCCCACAGTGACCCCACCTACTAAGTACTTAGAGGTTGAGACCAATATGTGGAACTTCAAGTTGAGAAGAGAACTAGAGGTTAGGACCAATATGTAGAACTTTAAGTTAAGCAAAGAAAATTTTAGAATTTCTAATGGTGAGGGTTCCTTTTCTAAATTTCTAGGAATAGTAAACACGAAAATCCTTTGTCTAGACCCTAGGCTACTAAGAGGACAATGATAGACATCAACCAAAAGTGAGGTCAACAAATGGACCCCTAATAGGTGAGGTGTGGCACGAGTATTGGCGTTGACCGACGAGATCAACAAAAACCAATACAAACTTCTAAGTCAACAGACCCGGAAGTATGCATAGAGTTGTGTGTGTGAATTGTTTCTGCTAAGGAATTAGTAGGTGATCGTCTGATTGAAATCAAGGAGTAGAGACTCTCGCTGAGGATCGGAGAGTGAATTCTGAGTTATGAAATTTCAGGTATTTATAAAGGATGGGAATCAGTATGTAAGTGTTGACCCCGAGGTGGGAATTGAAATTTGGGTATCAATCCCAAATGAGAGAATCAGAAGCCATAATCCATTTAAGTTGGTCTTAAAATCAATTTTAAAAGATGAGAATAGGATGTCTTGAATCAATCCAAGGGCTTATTCCTTCAACCTCAAGAATATCGTTGAATTTGATTCAAAAGATTACGATAGGAGCGGTTCCTAAAGCAACGCGGAATTAGATATAAAATCCTTAAGCTCTAGTATATTGTAGGATTTGATTTGAAAGATTACGATAGGAAGGACTCCTAAAACAATGCGGTATCGGATATAAAATCCTCAACCTCTAGATTTGATTTGAAAGATTGTAATAGGATGAGCTCCTAGTATTGGATGTAAAATCTTCAACCTCTAGAATTTGATTTGAAAGATTGCAATAAGATGAGCTCCTAAAGCAATGCGGTATCGGATGTAAAATCTTCAACCTCTAGAATTGATTTGAAAGATTGCAATAGGATGAGCTCCTAAAGCAACGTGGAATCGGATGTGAATCCTCAACCTCTAGAAT
>NW_018234747.1:139131-139697 GCF_001263595.1 Phalaenopsis equestris
GTTGTTTCTTGTATTGCCACAACTGGCTCGGAAATGTGATATGTGCTGTCTGGGATTTCCTGTCTCGTCAAATAGCTTAAAGTTCGGTGAGACAAAACCCTTGGGGTAGGGAACGACAACAAACTTCTCCGGGTAAGGTCTACCCTTTAAAGTCAATGCACCACCCTTAGACTGTGTTAAGACCTCTCGAACTTGTTCAACCATTTATTTAAATTCATTTTCTGGTATGATGCTTTGGACATAGTATTTCTTCGGTTGTTCATCAGAGGCAAATTCTTTTCTTTCATTTGCAACATGAATGGTTTCTGGTTGGTTCATTTCTGGAAGCATCATATGCGGTGATTGTGACTGTCTTTGCATTGTAATCACGGTGGTCGTCAATTCTTCGATTTTTTTTTAGAGACGATTGATCTATTCGTCCCTTTGTTGGGTGTTCCCTTGCCTCTCATCCGTGGCGTTCTCCACACCAGAAGATGGAGCATCGCGAAAAAACAACTCGACCTGGGTCTCGACGACATTGACTTCTGTTAATCCTTCATCCATGTAATATGGCACATCGTAATTTT
>NW_018234747.1:139892-140248 GCF_001263595.1 Phalaenopsis equestris
AAATCATATTTACGGAACCTTTTTCAGGTTCTTTCAAATACTCTTTTGGGATCGTTACATTTCCACTTTTGAAATTCTTCTCAAGCCAATCCTTGAAGACAAAGCAACTTTCTATGGTCTGGCCGAGTAACCGATGATATGGATAGTATTGAGGATGATCTTTCATATTGGCTTCCTCTGGCTTTTTCAGATTTGGTAGACTAAATCCTTGTTCCTTTAGCAATTCATGGAACATCTTTGACACGGCTTCCTCTTTGAAGGAATACACCACTTTTTTTTGTTCTACCATGGATATTCTCTTATTCTCTGCTCGATATGATCTTCCCTGAGGCGGGTTGTGTGGGTGAGTACAAAAC
>NW_018234747.1:140330-141911 GCF_001263595.1 Phalaenopsis equestris
AGACCCAATCTCGAATCCAGAAAGTAGTGGGGCATAAGCGTCAACTGACACTTCCTCATGTAGAATTTCTTTTCCCTTACTCGGCAAAACAGTTTGCACGGTGACAGTATATCCGGTAGTAGGAGTAAAAATAGGTCTCAGAGTAATCCTAATGCTCCCAACAACAGACTTTTCAAGACTAGTAGGGCTCTTTTCAATCAATACCTTTGAAGGGGAGAATTCTTTGGTAGACTTCAAGTTGAACTCTACAATAGGCTCCACAGACTTATCTGTTTCAAACTTCATCACTGTGGCGGCCACCTTCCCGAACTTAACTCCAATATCATCGAACCCTTGTCTAAACTTAATAACTGCCAGGTCAGGCAGTTCATCCTTATTGACAGCGAACTCCATTCCGGAAACTAAAGAAAATATCAACTTTGGCGAAGACATTGTTCCTGTCATTTAAAGAATTTTTGAAAGTCAGCGATGTCCCGTGCCTTGCAGTTTCGATGGAAGTACAAAAATTGACGCACGTGTCTTATAAACTGGGCATTCTTTATTCTTTTATTTTTTTAAATTTGTTTTGATTTTGAGAATGCTATGGTGAGACATTTTAGGGGTGAACCCAATGTGGAATTTCCTCCTTGCCTCAATTTTACTCCCTATGCTCCTATTCGGGATGAAGATGAGGAAGAAGAAGAAGAATAAGATGATGATGATTATTGATTATTGATTCTTTATTATTTTATTTTTCAAATTTGTTATTTTCTTGAGATTAAAGCATTGAAGAGTTACAATTAGCAAATTAGATAAGCGCGAAGAGGCGCAACATCTTGGCTTGATTCACAGAAAAGAAACTTAAACTCAAAGGAGACGAAGAAATACAAAGTTTAGGACCCAGTGCGGGACCAACTTTACAACGCACAGCGCCCAGGCGGAACCAATCCACCGACACACCTATTGGGGTCCGACCCCACATGAAAATTTAAAGAGTCCTTAATGGCCTTCTGAACCCCTCTGTTCAAAGATGGTTGAACAGCTAGTCTGAAGTTCAAGGAGTTAACTATACTTTCCCATGGTAGAAATGGGAAAAGTATGCTAACGGAAGAAGGGTAATTTGGTCCAAGAGGGACATGAAAATATTACCGATGTGTGAAGATAATATTTCTTGATTTGTATGGAGAGAGAAGCGTGTCCCCAGCAGAGTCGCCAGAAGCTGTCGGCGTTATTTCGGGGATGGTTTGGTTGTGGGTTGCCCATAAGAAGTTGTCGGTCGCTGGAATCAAAATCCCGTCGCCCGATTCGGAAGGACGTTGAGGTATGAAATCAAACTGACTCCATATTTTTCGTAGTTTAAAATGAAAGAGCATTCTACCTCAAATCTTGTATCTATCCCCAAGGATAAACACAAGAATTGAGCATGAGGATCGATCAAAATAAACTAAGGAAATTATGACGTCTGTTTGGTCTACGAAACCTTTGTATTTGCCGACAAGTTCCCCTATTTAATATAAAGGATTAAATAGGGTTTATATTAATATGGGTTCGGACATGCTTCCTATATGGGCAAGCCCCTATAGTTAATTACATCCTAAATGA
>NW_018234747.1:142768-158665 GCF_001263595.1 Phalaenopsis equestris
TCGTTAGCAACCGTAGGTTACCTCCTCCGAGGGATTCCCGATCATCCAATAGAGATGGTTTAATTTAGTTGAAGTTGTAGTTTTTGTGTGATATTTGTGATTAAATTTTGAGTTGTTTTATATTTTGAATGTTGTGGCGGTGAATTTTATCTTGGTTGATTTTTAATTTTGGTTTTGGGTTATGGTTATGTTTATCATGCAAGTTCATGTAGGTAAACGCAAGCATGAAACGTGTAAGGAAAAGGCAGAAGAAAGACGGTACTATAAACTGTAAAAGCGTACCTGGCGAGTCTTCTCGTTTCACCACATGAAACTTAAAATGCATGTTTGCATGTTAAGGCAGAAAATGCATGTTAAGGCAGTTTATGAAAAGCAGGAAAGGTAAAATCTTGGTAATTTTCCTAACCATATGTCATATCTTGTTGAGTCCTTAAAAGTTTAATTAAGGATGATTTCATTGAGCGAAGCATATTAAGTTTTAATAGGCCTCTGAGGTATCCAACAAGTTAAGAGGAGGAAGCAGGTTCATGCCTCTCTCTCACCAACTAGTGAAAAGCCTCGAGTCCATTTAAACTCATTATGTTTCTTAATAGTTCATCTTGTAAATACCCTTATTACTCTGTGAACATTGATGTCTAAATTATCCCTAAGAAAAGGGATAATTATCATTTGTCATTCAATTTAAGAATTATGTGGGTGAAGACCCTTAAAGGGGCAAGTTAGTGTAATTTGAACACTTAGCCAAATTTTAATCCTAATTGGGCTTAGTGGTGTTTCAACGATGTTCGATATAATTATGTTTATTTCTTTAATCCTTTTTTTAGTCAATTTTGATTTAGCCTAAGTCACCACTAAGCCCTTAAGGCCTAAGTGAGTGTCTTAATCAGTTTTAAAAAGGCTTTAAGTGGTCATGATTCATGATTTGGATTCTATTTAAAAATCAAGATAGGGGTATTAAATTGATTAATTATTGACTTTAAAAGTCATACCCCTAAGTCTAGGATCATTTAATTTTATTAAGCTTCCAAATTTTGATTAATTTAGAAATTTTATCAATCTTAATTGAGAAAGTGAGATTGGTTTCTACCAATTAACCTCTTGTGTTTCAAGCATCAAATAAATTGATTAAGATTAGAGGTTACCCATTTTTCTTCCTTGAATTAAGCCTAAATGTTAATTAAGGCAAAATTTCCAAAATTACAAATTTGCCCCTAAGGCTCTAACACTTCATAATTTGGGTACAAAAATTGTTTGGGAGAGGATCCCCTGCTACGAAAACAAAAGGAAACATACAATAATCACTCAAATGGGAGTTCCTCAGCCACAACACAACTCCACACAAAAACAACAATGTAGACAACCTTATATATCCATCACACCATCACAAAGTTCCAAACCGAGACAACATCCACAAAATCGAGAGCTGTTGTGATCTAAAAGTAATAAAGGGAAGTTTTGTGTAGGTAGCATTTGAAGACATAAAGAAGCGCCTAAGTCAGTCAGACAAAAAATAGCTAGCCTACAACCGAGCAATGTAGACAACAATCTCCAAAGGCAATGAGCTTCAAAGCAAGGGCAACCCACAGGCATGCTCAAGAGGAACAAAAAGAGAGGGGATCCTCTGAGAAACACAACAATAGGGAAGTAATGAAAACATAGAAGAATTTTTAGTGAACAGAAATAAAAATCACAAGCCTCTTCACTTGAGTAAAAAAAACTTAAATATGCTATTCTAGAGAAAAAACCAAAGTGAGAGGTAGCCAAAATTGACGATAAAGCCAGCGAATCAAAAATGTCATTGTTAAGCATGAAACAGAGAAAAATGTCAAAGAAATTCATCACAAAAAAAGTCCAACAAACATATAATTCTTCCAGATTTTGATGAAGCAAATGGAAGGAGACAGAGGCCATAGTAGCACTCTCAAAACTAGGTAGAAATCCCCACGTTTTAAAATAACAAAAGATTATAGTATAGGACTCAATAAAATCACAGTGGACATGACACATCAGCCCCAACCGAAGGAGCAAATCAACAACATCAAAGGATCAACAAATAACCATAAAAGGATTGCATCACTCCATTTTCATACTTGAATAAAAGGTAAATCCAGAGAGTCTCCCAATAAGAGAAATTCTAAATGATGCAGTGGTGTAACACTAACAAAAAGGTTACCCGCATCTTTTCCTTAGACAACCAATCAGCTCGGGAATTACCTTCACAAAAAATATTGGACAAGAATTGATAAGTTATACTTATCAATAAGATCTCTAATTCTGTTCTAAGTACCCAAAAATTTCCATTTGGGTATGGAAACCACGTCAAAATCCTTGTAAAGGGTAAGAAGATCAGTCTCAACAATAAGAATAGAAAATTTACACGAACTTATAACCTGTAGAGACAATAAAAAGGCCAATCACTCGGCCTCCAAATGAGAAGAGGTAATTGTGGGTGAAGTAAAAAAACAAAGGTAGTGGCCCAAGTGACTACAAAAAGTCCCACTAACACCAGCTGCTGTGGAAGCCCAGCTTCCATCAAAATTAATTTTGAACCTACCTGAAGGATGGGGTTGTCACTTAATCAAAGTGACCATCCTACCCACTCAAAGTTGAGACTTAGCTCCATCCTGGCCAAAGATTCGACCAGCATGATAGAAATAAGCAAGAGGATATGAAACAATAGGGGATGGAGCCAAACCAAGATTTTGATATTTGTAATCATTTATAGCCACCCAAATAAACCAAATGACAACCATAGGAAACCAAGCCATTTTTGTATCCACCTAAGCAGTAGCTCTCCAAGTGAGAGCTAATCATTAATAGAGGATCTATTCAACCAATTAATGTGAAAATGCTGGCCCAAAACATACCAGACTTCTCTGGCATAAGAACAATGAAAAAATAGGTGCACCGCAGATTCCTCATCTTTCTTACATATGTAACATTGAGAAGAAAACTTCAAACATTTTAGCTTTAGAATATTGTCAAATTGTAGCATGTTAAGAAAATGTCTCCAAAAGAAGAAGGTGATGAAGAGGAATTTTTCAAAGATGACTGTCTTTAGTTCCCATTTTTATAGGAATTTTAGTGACCTGTGTTGTTTTGTTACCAACAAGAGCATACAATTTGTTAACATCCCAATTCCCATCAAGCCAACAATCAGAAATAAATAAGTTGTTGTTAAACGGTGATTGAGCTGTTAAATTCCAATCTTCTAAACCCCACTGATCATACCAAAAGAGATATTGCCCTCTCCAATATCCTAAAAAATAAGATTATGTGCCACTGATCTAGCTTTGTGGATTTCTTTCAAAAGTTTTAAGTCCCCCACTTTCTATTGAACAATGGTAAAGTTTAAATGAGCACAATATTTATGAAGGGGAAATCTAGCCCACAAATAATTGTTAGCACATAATTTAAACCAAAGCTTGCACATATTAATATAAAAAATTATCTTCAAACTCTTAAAACCTAAACTCACAGTAGATATATGCTTGGAAACCTTGGAGAATGTAGCCCAATATTTTTTTGATTGAGTGCCCGACCAAAGAAAATGATTAAACAGTCCCTCTGAGACGATCTGGGTGCTCTTTTTAATATTAATAATTTGTAATGTTTACAATGGAATGCTCAACAAGAAAATTTTAAGTAATGTGATTCATCCAACATTAGAGAGAAAAGTGTTTCTCCAGTCATTAATCTTAGGATCTACTTTATCCACCACTTCATCTAACTGTGTTTGCTTGCAATGACCCCTAAGCAAATAAAAACCCAAATATTTAAGCGGCAACAAGGTAGCATGGTAACCAGTGTAAGATACTGCACAGGTGGCAGTGGATTTATTACCAAATTTCCCAAATTATAGATTTCATTTTTCCTTATTGAAACATAAACCTGAAGTATCTTGAAAAAATATTAAGAACCTGCATAATGTGTTTAATAGCAGATTTACTAGCATTAGCAAAAAGTATGGATTCATCCGCATAAGCCAAATGGCTAACCAAAATCATCAAATTATGGGAGAATTGAGTATATGTCTTACTCATCTGCATATGAATGATAAACTGTGAGAAAGAGTCAAAAGCAATGATAAAAATAATAGGGGATAAAGGGTCACCTTGCTTGATACCCCTAAGAGCGGAGAAGAAACCATTGGTGTTACCGTTGATAAGGCAAAGTAGTGATTATTCTCCAACCATCTCTGGATAAGGGAGCAGAAGTTATTATGAAAATCACGGCCCTAAAGAATAAAAATAATGAAATCCTAACTAATAGTATCAAAAGCCTTTTTAATGTCATGTTTAAGAACCATGTTTCCACTAAAACATTTTTTGACAAGATCTGCATGGAGTTCTTGCATGAGTAAGATATTATCATTTATCTCACGCTCCTTTATATAGGCAAATTGTTGTGGCGAGATAATCTTAGTGAGAAGAGGTTGTTATCTAGAAACAAGTAGTTTGATTATGATTGTGGAGATAATAGAAGTGACAGATATGGGTCTGAATTTATCTCAATTGGTTTTGTCATTACATTTATGAATGAGCACAATGAGATAGGAAGTAAAAAATTTCCCTGGATCATCACCCTCAAAAAAGCTTTGGATGGCTTGAGTAACCTCACATTTGATAATATTTCATGAAGTTACATCGAAGGTAGTAGTGAAACCATTCAGACAAGGAGCCTTATTAGAATTTGTTTCCTTAAACCCAGAGATAATCTCCTGCTTGGTAGGAATATCAGAAACAGATATGTTGGAGACATACTCTCGTTCCCTAGAAAAAAAATCGGGATCAATAGGAAGAGCCTAAGTAGTAGCTTGAAAAAAATTAGAGAAATAATGCACAACATTATTATTAATCTCATCTTTATCAATAAAAAGCCTCCCATCTGGTTTTATCAGTAATAATAGTGTTCAAATTTATTTTATGCTTAATTGAGGCATGGAAGAATTTTGTATTACGATCTTCACTAGAAAAATAAATATAATTTGCTTTTTGTTGTAAAAGATCTCTTCCAAAGAAATAGCTTCAAGAAGAGTTGTATGAGCTTGGGCTAACTTAGTGACATGATGTGAAGGACAAGTGACCTGAGCCTCAAGAGTATCCACAACCATTTCAGCTTCCTTAACCATATTATGCAAATTACCAAAGGTCTAAAAATTCCACGCAGCTTAGCAGCAATCTGCTTATTTAGTTGTCAAAGCACGAACCATGGATTACCAAGACCGTTAATAATTCAAGCATGCTTAATAGTACTCAAAAAGGTATCATGAGTACTGCAAATATTTAAAAATTTAAAATGATACAAAGCATGTTTCATATTGAAGGAAAGAGAAATTTGAATGGGGTTATGATCCAAACCAACATGATTTAAATTTTACACTTTAGAGATGTGAAAAAAGTTGAGGAAATAGTGATTACCAAAGAAACAATCCAAACGTTGGAAAAGGGATCCTCTTCTCGAAGTAAAAGGGGAACCCATGTAGCCAAGATCATAAAGACAAGCTTCAACTATTTTATCACAAAAATGGTTGATAAGCGTGAGATCACGACACATACCACCTCTCCACTCAGAGGGTTCCATAATAATGTCGAAATCCCTCCCAACAAACTAGTTGTTTATAATGGCATCTCCCATAAGCATAAGTTTGTGCCAAAGTAGGTATTTATTATGAAGAGACAAACTAGCATTGGCAAAAGTGACCCAGGAAAAAAGGTTTCAGGTTTAAAGTAAACCAAAACAAATTGCTCCTCATTTTCAACAATTTTGAGATCAATGTTGTGCTTTCAAAAGATCCAAAATTTGTTATTTGTTTTGCAAAAGTGATTGTACAGCTTGATTTTTTTGAAGATATGATAGAGAAATTAGCGGCTCTAAAAGAACAAATATAGATAGATTATGAACCCTGCTTAAGTGCTTAAGCATATTAATGGAAGAATGGTCTGCCACTTCCTTAATACTCCACATCATAATGTTAATTATGATTTCTCAAGCCACCCCTTGTAGATGACCTAGGAAGGGGGCTGAACTGTTCACCGTCATAATGATATTTCCCATCCATAATAATATTCTGTCTATTAAGATGTAAACGTTCAATTTTTCTTTTATTTTTTTATTTTACTAGTTTTTTGCACTAACCATTCTTCCTTAAGAACATTAGTAGCAGGAAAAAAAGCAACATCAAGCAACACATTCTCTTGATTTTCATGGGCATTTCCTTCCTAAAAAGTCTGAGGCAAATAAAAAACCATAGGAGTAGAATGAAGCAGATTATCAACTACCTACAAGATATCCTGCACAAAGTTTACTATATTAGTTTCTTCAGTAGAAGCAACAATAGGTTCAACAATGTAAGCATCAACATTCTCAGTGGTCAAGCCATCACTAGGATTAATAATTATTATAATAGAATGATCTGTGACCCCAATAACTTCGTTTTGCTCAGTGGAATGCATAAGTGTTGTAGGTGGAAGATCAGTGTCATGTTTTAAGTGAGGATGTAAGTAGTAACAATGAGTATAAATGTGCCCAAACATACGACATTGTGAGCAATATGGAGAATTTTTTTAATTTCTACTTTTTTCCAAAAACTTTGTGCACAAAACCAATCCAAATTTCATCAAAGAAGAGCAAAGTAATATTTCGCTCAACTAGTATAAGTGCCTCAGAGGGCTTGTTCAATAGGATAGTTGGGCATCCATCTTTAATGGTTTATCATAAGCCACAACAAGAGAAAATAAAATTTCATGGTTAAACAAATAAAATTTTAACCCTGGAAAGCACAACTAAACCAAACTAGTGGGGGGTTCTGATTTAGGATCAAAATCAACCATCGACTTTAGAATTTTATTCAGAATATCAACGATTCTAATAATTCGATGAAAAAATAAATGGGTATAGTCCTTATCATTAGATACCTGAATAATATAAATATTTTTTTTAATTGAAAGAGCGACTCGTGGCTCCTTACGCGTTAATTAAAAAGGTGGTTACAAAATTTGGGAGGGAAAGAGGATCCTTCTAAAAATAAAGAAAAATACATAAGCTTCTAAGGGTTCCTATTCCCACAGTACAACTCCACCCAAAAAAAGAAGGAAAAAGGAGGAAAACACCAAAATAACCAAAAAATACATGTATCTGTAAAACCCAATACCCAAATAAAAGTATACTGTGAAAAGAGCTTAGTCAAAACAGCATTCTGGCAGGTGAAAAGAGCAGAGGCTGAAACCATAACACTAAAAACAATAAAGAAGAGGTTGTGAGAGAAGTACGTGACACCCTCCAAATTAGGAGCCATCCCACCTGTCCAGCCTGAAAGGAAAAGAAAACTGAGGAGCCACCGCCCTCCAAAAAGGTTAGAGTGCAAAATATAAAGACATATATTACAATGAGCCTCAAAAATGACATGCTGGAGTCCAAAATCGAAAATATTGTAGAGGAGGGGCAAGATACTTTCTGATAGCTGAAAGCAAGGCAGCTTTAAGAAAATAAAGCAACCGCATGATCCCAACAAGCACAAGATAAGGAGCCATGGGCCTCCAATGTTAATGCACCTTGCCAACAAACATGAAGTAAGGAGCCAAGGGACTCTATAATTAATGCAAATTTCCAACACGGATAAAGTGATGAGCCATATGCCTTCATAAATAAAGAGATGAGGCTAGAGGATTAAATCCCAAAACAACCACCAAAATTGAGTATCGAAAGGGGGAAAGCAAAAATGTCCAGCCATCCTAAGCTTTGAATTATGCCACAAGCAATCCTCCAGGCCATCATTGAACTTATAAACCAAAATGCCAATCTACCACATAAAACTTCTATGCTTTTCAACTTTCATATTCAAGTAAAGCAAATCAAAACCCTACCAAAGTAAATGTGAAAATAATCCCCATCCAAAACTAAATAAAAGCTACAAGATAGAGCCATGGGCCTCCATCATTCATATTAATTAAACCCCTCAGAAATACTCTTTCATTATCCTCAGGAACATATGGAAAATATTGTCTCTACCAAAGTAAAGGGGAGTCAAATTGAATACTTGAGTGAACCAAAATAAAAGCCCTTACATTCTCATTACTTACAACCAAATCTTCAAGTGTAGTAGAGTGTTGAGTAGGAAAATTATATAAGTTCTTATACAAAGTCAAAACCTAGAGCCATGGGCCACCAATTTTAATTTTAGTGCACGGTATAATGGCACCATGGTCTCCAAAAAGATCCCCCACACGTGCCACCTTAAGAATAGAAAGGGATAATGGAAGAAATAAAAGCTTTGTTAAAGCCAATAACTGTCATTAGCTACATATGTAAAATTTTGAACCAGCAACCAGGTAAAAGCTCGAAAAAAGTACATCAGAATGATATGCAAGAGTGATTCAGCCCATGCAACATCAAGAGCAATCCAAAAAACAATATCATTTTACTCACATAAATTAGCGACCTTAGACCAAAAGGAGCTAGTGGATGTACTAAGCTCGTATATAAGGTGTACCAAAACATTACTATAAATAAGGTTATAAAGAGGATGAGTAGGAGTGTCACCAATAAGAATATCAAAATGCCCCTTTTTAGCTAACTAATCACCAGACATATTTCCTTCTCGATTAATGAAAGTGTGCCGAATGGAAAGATTTGAATTCATCATCATATAATTAATGCAATTGATCAAGATCAAAATATTCCATTGTGGCTTAAGTCTACCCATTAAAAGGTGAAAAAAACTTGAGAGTCAGTTTCAGGAATGATATGAGTAAATCCATAGGGAATAACAACGTGTAGAGCACCCAAAACAGCCCTCGTCTCAGTTTACAGAGGAGATAAATCCAAGCAAGGCGAAGCAAAGAGAACAAGGCATTTCCCCTTAGCATCCCGGAGCAAACCAAAAATCCCAGCACTTTCTCTATTGAAGATGCCATTAATGTTAACTTTGGTCCAACCATGTGGAGGAGGAGACCACTAAATCAAAGTAGGTCTCCTATTGATTTCAAGAAAAGAGGTATTATAAGAACAAACTGCAGCTTTATAGGCTTTCAGAAAGTTAGCAACAACGAGTGCAACAAGGTTATAAGGTGTATAAAAAGTATCCTCATACTTATGGCTGTTTCTCCCCATCCAAATAAACCAAAGAACAATCATAGGGAAATAAAAAAGCTTTTCATGATAGTTTCCCAAATACTTCCAAGTATGAAGAATACTTTTAAGATGAAAGTTTATACACGATCGTATGCCAAAATAGCACACGATGCGCAGCCAAACTTCTTTAGAAAAAGCACATTCATAAAACAGATGAGTGGGGGATTCGGCCTCCTTCTTACAAATGTAACAAACAGAAGCCGGCTTCAGGCCTTTCATTTTCATAATATCATCAAGGGGGAGGAGATTATGGAACAATCTCTAAATAAAGAATGAAATTGAATGGGAGATGAATTGATGCCATATATATTTACTCCAAAACCACTGAGGGTAATTGTAAAGCATAGAATAGATCATTTTAGTAATAGAAACATAGAGTGGAATTTCCACATAGGAATATATCTATTTTCCATCTTGAGAGCAATATTAGCAATCAAAGGAGCTCCATCACCTAAATGAGACCACAAGTTAGGTATGTTCCAACTACCATCAATCCAGCAGTCCCTAACAAGAAGATCATCATCAGAAGTGGAATGAGGTAAGTTGGACAATAGGGAAGAACCCCAATGACCATTCCAGAAGGAAATATTCCCTTCTTCGACATCCCAAATAATTAAATGAGAAACTACCTCACAAGCAAGGGTGATGGCTTTCCAAATCATAGAATCTCCAATTTTCCAGGACACGCTGGAAGGATTAGTAGAAATGCAATATTTGTGATGAAGAAAAAAAGACCATAGGGAATCCTGTGCTTTGAATTTATACCAAAGTTTGCACATATTTATGTCAATGATCTCCTTTAGAGTTTTAAATTGAAGCTCTCCATAAGTGCAAGGTTTACAATTCTTATGCCACTTGGCCCAAATCTTGGAAGATCTATTACCACACTAGATGAATTTGTTAAAAAGAATTTCCAGAGTAGTCTGGGTACTCTTCTTAACTTTCAGTACCTGCATAAAATATAAAGGAATGCTACAAAGAACACTCTTAAGAAGAGTAAGCCTACCCCCGTTGGATAAGAAAGTGTTTCTCCAATCATTGATATTGGATTTGATAGTGTCCACAAGATCATCCATTTGAATTTGTTTCTTTATTCCCCTAAGAAAGTTAACCCCAAGGTATTTAATATTAAGCTTAGAAATCTTACAGCCAGTGTAATCAGAAGCCCAAGTTTCCAAATTATTGTTCACCTAATTGCCAAAATAAATATTTCATTTAGCCAAGTTAAAATGAAGACCAGAAACATCTTGAAAATCTTTAAGTAATCTCATCGTTGCTTTGATAGTAGGCTTACTGGCATTGGAGAATAAAATGGCATCATCTGCATAAGCAAGGTGGCTAATAACAATTTTTCAATTTATGAGAGTATTGAAAATGAGGAAGAGTATGATGCAACCTGTTTATGAGCCTCGAGAGATAATCAAAAGCAAATATAAAAATGGTTGGGGAGAGAGGATCTCCCTGTTTGATGCCTCTACTGGCTGAGAAAAAACCCTGAGATTTCCCATTGATGAGAACACTGTAGTGATTATTAGCAAGCCATCTTTTAATGAGGGAACAAAATTCCCCATTGAAACCCTTAGCTTGAAGGGTATTAAGAATGAACTCCCAACTTATAGTATCGAAAGCTTTTTTTACGTCTAGTTTAAAGACCATATTGCCTCCTCTACATTTCCTATCTAAGTCCTCAATTAATTCTTGAGTAAGCAAGATATTATTAGTAATTTCTCTTCTTTTAATGAAAGCCGATTGTTGTGGAGATATAAAATACGAGAACGAGAGATGAGGTTGTAACCTTTTAACAATGATCTTACTAAACACTTTAGAGATAATAGTAGTGAGAGAGTTAGGAACAAAACATATCCCAAGAGATTTTCTCATGTCCTTTAGGAATGAGAACGATACAGGCTAAACTAAAATAGTTACCAGGGTCCTCACCCAAGAAGAAACTTTGGATAGCTTATATCACCTTCTTTTTAATGATATCCCAACATTTGACATAAAAGGTAGAGGAGAAACTATCAGGACAAGGAGACTTATTGGAGCTTATAGACTTGAAAACAGAAAGAATTTTGTCTTCATCAAGAACTTGAGCTAAAGAGAGTCTATTAATATAATCAAATTCATCTACAAAAAGAGTAGACTCAATGGAAGTAATAATAGGATTATGTTGAAAGAGCTCCGTAAAGTAGTTCACCGCACTATCTCAAATCTCAACCAAATTAGTTTAGGTTTGACCTTCAGTACTTTTAATTTGAGCATGCAATTCAAGTTTTTTATATGCTTTAAAGAGGCATGGAAATATTTCATATTTTGTTCATCAGCAATGAAATGAAGGTCATTAGCTTTTTGTTGAAGATGAGCTTCTTCCATATTAATGGCTTCCAGTAATTTCAAATGGGCCTGAGCAGTAGAGTTCATCATATCAGGTGAGAAAATTACCTGGGATTCCAAAAGATCTACCTCATTTTGAGCCTCCAGAACCTTAGTATGTACATTACCAAAGACATGATGATTCCATTTCTGAAGGTGAGCAGCCAATTTCTTATGCAATTGCCAAAGGATATGTCGGGATGAGCCAGCACCATCGTAACTCCATACCTGTTGCATAGTTCTAAGGAAAGTATCATGAGACGTCCAAATGTTGAGAAATTTAAATATTGAAATAATAGGTTTGTCATTAAATGCAAGAGTAAGAAGAATAGGATTATGATCGAAGAAGCACAGCTCAAATGTTGGACGTTAGAGATAGGGAAGAAAGTGAGAAAAGCAGAGTTAGCCAGTAAGTGATCAAGCCTTTGTTGGAGAAAACTTCTTCTCCAAGTGAAGGGAGAACCGGAATACCCCAAATCAAACAGACCAGCTCCAGTCATAGAGTTAGAAAATCGATTCAGAAGTGAAATATCACATCTTCCACCACCTTTTTTCTCCGAAGTCTTCATAATCATATTAAAGTCACCGCCAACAAACAAGCTTTCAGAAATGGAACTTCCCATAACCTCGAGTTTCTGCCATAGTAAAAATTTGTCAGGAAGAAGAGAGTTGGCATAAACAAAGGCACCAAAACCATGAAATTGCTCCAACCAAAAATGAATGAGGATAAATTGGCCTTCATCTTCAATAATAGATAAAGTAACATTACATTTTTATAACTATGTGTGTGTGTGTGTTACACTTGTGTACTATAAATTTTTAAGATTATCACTAATTTTGATTATTATCTAAGAGATGGTATCTCCTAATCTTCTTAATGTTGATTCTTTCTACTATATTGAAACTTAGTTACGGGTTCATTTTAACTTGGCATCACATCTTGAAATCTCCTTTATTCCTTATTTTTACCCAATGGCTTTTCATCTCACTCATATCAAGGTGAATATATATTTTCATAATACAATTTCATTTTCTATCCCACTCTCACTAAAATTTCTTATCACTAACTACAAATCCATTGCAAACATAGTCCTCGTACAAGATAGCTATCTTATTTGGGGTTAAATACTCAATCTATTCATTATAAATGGTTTTAAAGAGTTCCTAATGTAAAACCCTACATATTCCTCTCAACTTATCAATAGCAATACATCTACTCCTTCTCTTACATGTTCCTCTCAAGTTATCAATAGCAATACATCTACTCCTCCTAATTGAGATTACATTATATGGAAACTCATAGATCAAAATTTATTTGAAACATTATACTCAACCGTCTCTCCCACCATACTACCTTATGTCCTTAATTTCCTTAGACTCATCCACAGTCATATGAGATACAGTCACAAAACATCTACAATCCACCATTAGACAGAAGGTAATTTTGATAAAAAATGAGTTTTATAATATCACCATGAAAAATGAGACAATGAACTAATATCTGACCAACCTAAGATTTTTGATAAACCATATAATCGTAGTTGAATGAAAAATAGATAATGAAGACATAGTGCTTTTTATTTACAGTGGTCTATAAACCACATATCGACAATTCTATTTATTATGATCTTTACTTACTTCTTTGCAATGAAGAGATAAATATCCAAGTTGAAAGTGCCAAGTAACATATAGTGTCATCAATGTCACGCTTGTCATTCAGTGGCCACAACTCTAGATTTACGACTAGGGGACAATCTTGTTTTCGTCCTATACTTCATGCCCTTCTAGAAATACAAATAATGTAACATAATAAATGAAATTTCCAATTATCTATGAATTTTATGAAAAGAGAGCCATTTTTTGATACATGGTGGCATAGGACCAACTTGTTTTATACTCTAACAACACCTAACAACATCTCGTCATTGATAGCTAAGTCATCAAGCAACAATAAAGATTGGATTCTATATAGTGGAGTCTCTTCTTATCTCACCAACAATTACTCTTAGCTGTAGCAACCATTTGAATATAAAGGATTATATTAAGTCATAGTTGGCAATGATATTTCTCTTCCCAGCTCAAATGGGTACTGGAATATTACTTATGCCAATAAAAAAGCCAATTCTCTATACATTCTCAATTCACCTTGATGCAGATGATTTCAAATAAATGATTGGAGATCAAATCAAAAACCCTTTAGATGGAGGAACAACAATAGATTATAATCCATTCAAAGTGTTCATACTCTCCATTCCACTACGGCTTCCATCAACTCATGGTAACAAAGATAGAAAGATATCCATCAAGTAATAACATCTACCATATCACAATAGCATTCACATATCTAATTCTACTTTCTTTTTCTTTTCTGTAACTCTTGCAAGTCTTCTAAAAGCCTTAATTTATCTTTTTTTATGTATAATACTTGATCTTGATAGCTATTTTGATCACTATACTTTGTTGTATGGGGTATAGCATCAATTACCTCTATAAATGGCTATAAATACTATGTTGTATGCACTAATGACTACTCAGGATATACATGGTTGTTTCTCATGATATCTAAATCAGAAACAATCAATTAATTCCTTCATCTTTACAAAGTAATCATAGCATAATTCAACATCTCCATTAAAACACTATCAAAAGATGATTAAGGGAAGTACACTTCAAATGATTTAAAATCATATGTTTAATCCCATGGAATAAGACATCATTGTCCCTATACAACGTAGCAAAATAGAGTGGGTGTTGACCTCAATTTTGGTTGAGGTTTAGTTCCTCCTCTTTAGTAGCCTAGGGTCTAGCCATAGGACTTTTCCAGTTGACTATTCCTAGAAAACTAGACATGGAACCCTCACCACTAGAGATTCCAAACTTTTCTCTACTCAGCTTGAAGTTCCACATGTTGCTCTCAACCTCTAAATACTTAGTAGGTGGGGTCACTGTGGGGGAAACTCAAGATGAGTGACCCTTAGGATTGCTAAACCTTAGGGTTTACCCTAGGTCTTGTTCTGGAGCTAAGGAGTTCACTACGCTCATCTACACCCACATTCACTCACAACCCTGAACTCAAACTTCTAGTCTAGATCCCTTGATCTTTTGGGATACTCATGTAGATGGTCCCCCAAACCTACTAGCCCTAGGGCTATGGTTTGGCTAAGACCACTATGTAGAGGACCCAAAATGGGGCTTCCTTTGGTCTATGGCTTATTGGTGATGATTGGTGCCTCAACTCTACCAAAATACCCATCTTGGCCTTTTGACCCCTAAGGCACCCCCTAATTACCAAAATACCCCTCTTTGTCCCAAAATCCCAAAAATTCCAAATATTCCCAGAAAATCCCAATAAATCCCAAATATTCTTAATTTCATTTCTTTCAACTACCACATGACCCAATTTTTCCAATTTGACCATCTTTAACAAAAATCTCCAAATTTCCCTTTAAAGACCCAAAATTCCCCAAATCCATCTCAAATATCCACCAATTTGATCTTAATTGACCAAAATTTAAATCCTAAACTCATATTCACTTTTGATATAACCAAAATAAACCAAATCCAAACTCAATGGGTCCATGATTTGAGCCCAATTTTAATTTGGGTCAAAACCCCAATTTTGACCATATGACTTAATCTCACCCAATTGAACCCATATCCTAGTCAATTGGCCTCAATTAATGTTGAAAAATCTTTATCACATTCCTATACATCAAAATCAACAATCAATTGACCTTGGTGAAGTTTCAAATCCATTTGATTTTGGCCTAAATCAAAAATTCCCAAATTTAGCCCCAAATTGGCTAAGTCCCCAAATTTCACCCAATTGATATCCTTAACCCCAAAATTAGCATCCAATTCATGTTGAAAACTCTTCATAATATCCCTATTGACCATTTAAAATAATCAATTTGGACTTATCCCAACGCTAACCCAAGCTAGACCTAATCCTAGCCCAACATGACCAAATTAATTAAAGTTCAAAATTCCCTCAAATTGACCCTTCAATTGAACTCAAAACCACTTCCATTCTTTACCAAAGTTGTTCCTTCTGATCATATACACCAAATGCAACATTTATTTGGGCCAATTGATGTGATTAACCTAGCCCAAACCCAAGACTTGGTCATTTGCACCCATTTGGACCCATGCACTAAATGTGACCGATCTTATTTCCAAAAATGAACATGCTTAAGATATCTTTGCCAAATCCAAGCACATTTGCATTAAATTGTTGTGATGGGTTCCTCTGGGTTCCCTGAGCTCCTAGCCACCTCCCCCTAGTCGGGCGGCCAGCCTAGTGGCTAGAAAAGCCCAAAACCGAGAGCCACTCCCATGGCATCTCACCCAAATCAAACCTAGAGGCTAGCTCCTCCTAATCAAAATTAAAAA
>NW_018234747.1:158727-160908 GCF_001263595.1 Phalaenopsis equestris
CTCATCCAAATCAAACTATGGAGCTCCTCTGCTTTCCACCTATGCACCACATTACACCTTCTAATTAGCCAAGACAGCCACCATAACCCCATTTTTATAAAAGGCCACCTCCATGGCCATTGATCTAAGTGCTAAAAATTTCTCAGAGAGGCCTCTCCAAACTTCACATAGAGCTTCCCTAAGATCCCCTCAGTGCATCCCAACCATTTTTCCTCACCTATTCCCCTTGTCGGAGCTCAATTTTGAGCTTGAAACCTTGCCGGAAACCAGGACATAGCCCAATACACCTCCACACTCCACCAAACTCCGATTGCATGTGCTCACACCTACACTCTAGACCAACACTCAAATCCGACCGTGATCAAATTCATACCTAGGCCTTACACCAAGACCAGGGACTTAATCCCTAGCCTCCTTGGACTCTAACAAACGTGTCAAGCACCTCTGATTGAAGCTTCCCTTCTCAGAGCCAAGGTATAAAACTCCTACTCCTCCCGAGCTTTTTTTGATCCTCCACTTACATAAGCTTGATTTCATGGCACCTTAACCGTATGGATGTGTTTATCTCACTTAGACGAGTCCATAGGATCAAACCCGAAGTGATTTGGTTGAGTTTAGGCCGATATCTTAAGGCTTTAGTGTGGACGGGCACGAGATCATTCCATCGGCGACGATGAAGGACAGTCGTTCGATCAAGCATGTATCAAATGAACGGGGGAGATCGACCGCACAGCGCTTCGGGACATAAACTGTGGGCCGAGTCAGCAGCTACGTGGATGGAGACGTCCAACCAGAGCACGCCACACATGCCTTTGAAGCTGCCTAGGATCTAGTCAGCAACGCACTGTTTAAATAGATAAACAGGGCCTTTTCCTATTTATTTAAATACCCTTAACTTAGAAAATCCATAACTTTGTGTAGAAAAATCATAAAAATAAAATAAAAATACCCTCTTGCTCAGTGAACAGAGGAGAATAATGTGGATGATTTTCAAGCCCATTTGATGCATAAAATATTTTTAATTAATTAAATACTATATGGAATTATTTGCTTCTCCATGCATATTGACACATCACCTTGGATTGAAACTTTGACATATTGTAGCCTCTGCAAGGGGGAACATTCTCTGATTTTTCCAAAGCCAGAGGAGGTCTCTATCTGGAGATCCATATTTTTCAAGTTATTTCACATTATTTCCTTGAAATAATCATGGAAATTAGCATTTTGATATAGTTTCATGGGTCAATTCATTTAAATAACCCTTAAATTTTATAAACACCAAATCACTAAGATAATTAATTTTGGAAAATATAAAAATTTAGATGACTTTATTTTTGATCTCCACTGTGGTCTATGATCCAGAGAACTCCTCATAAAAGTTTCAAAATATTTTGAGTTCATTTCATAACTTAAATTGATTTTTAAAAATAAATACCACTCTTGGCGCTTAAATGATTTTTTAAAAGATCAAAATATAACTCAAAAAATTATGAAACTTAGTTTTTTGAGTTCTCTGTGATCAGGGATATTTTCTAAAAATAAAATTATATTTAAAGTAAAAACTTGATTTTTGGCCTATTTTAAATATTTAAATAATTAAAAATTCATAAAAATCACAAAAATAATAAAACTCATGAAGATGTTCTAAATTGCTTCCTAATCACTTAGGAACAATTAGAATATTTTTCCTGATTTTCTAAATAAAGATATTTATTTTCAAAGCTTAAAAATAATTTTTAAAAGGCTAAAAATGAGTTTTCACTAAAATAATTCCAATAAATCAAAGAAAGATTAGAAAAAATATAAAATTTTCTTCTCTGAGTTCCTTCACCTTGGGCAGATTTTTCAAAAATATAAAACTTAATTTTCACCACTTAAAATATTTTATTTTTATTAAATAGCCAAGAAATTAAAATAAATCTAATAGATCACAGATAATTCAAAAAATTGTGAAAGTTGATCCAAAGGCTTCTCTAGTCTAGGTCTACCGCCAGTAAGAATTTGAAGGGATTACAATTTACCTTGGTCAAGCTAGGAATTTTCTTTAAAAAATCCTATTTTTGCATGGAAATAATTATATAAATTAAATTGCATTTTCAAAAATCATATTTTCTCCTCTGATGTCTTAATTGACCCATGAATGAGGTAGGATAAAAATTTCAAAGTCATTTGAATTTAATT
>NW_018234747.1:161250-162438 GCF_001263595.1 Phalaenopsis equestris
AAACTCTTTTAAAACACCACAAGTCCAATTAGGACTAAAATTTGGCTAAGTGTTCAAATTACAATAACTTGCCCCTTTAAGGATCTTCACTCATATATTTCTCAAAATTAAATGATAAATGATAATTACCCCTTTCTTAGGGATAATTGAGACATCGATGTTCACTGAGCATTAAGGATATTTACAGGATGTACCATTAAGCAAAATGATAAGTTTAAATGGACTCGAGGCTTTTCACTAGTTGGTGAGGGAGAGGCATGGACCTGTCTCCCCCTCTTAACTTGTTGGATACCTCAGAGGCCTATTAAACTTAATATTCTTTGCTTAAAGGAATCATCCTTAAAATTTTAAGGACTTAACAAAATACAACATAGAGTTAGGAAACCCCCCCCCAGAACTTTACTTTTTCTGCTCTTCATAAATGCCCTCACATGCATTTTAAGTTTCAGGTGGTGGAACGAGAAGACTCGCCAGGTATGCTTTCACATTTTATAGTACCGTCTTTCTTCTGTTTTTCCTTGCATGTTTTATGCTTGCATATACCTACGTGCATGAAAAAAACATAAACTTGCATGTTAATCATAATCATAACCATAACCAAAACCAGGACGAAAACCAACCAAGATAAAATTCACCGCCACAACATTCAAAATATAAAATAACTCAAGATTTAATCATAAACATCATACAAATAAACATCATACAAAACCACAACTTAAACTAAATTAAGATGTCTCTATCGCATGATCGGGAATCCCTCGGAGGAGGTAACCTACGGTTGCTAACGAGGCTTCCCACGGTCTAAATGAAATTATGGAACTCATTAAGTTGAGTTTAGTAAGTTCATTTGGACTAAGTGAATCCAATAGAAAATAGTGGTGCCGGAATGAGGGAACCGTAGGATCCTAACCGGTGTCACTCTAATCAACTTTAAGGTGCCTTCATAAAATTTAAAGAACTTCAACCATAGGGCCACCTGAATTGATATTATACTTAACACAATAGATGATTCAAACTCGTCGCGGCAGGAGCTTGGAGCTAGTATGGTGGGCAGCACGGCCATCTTTTACCATCTTCAACAGCAAAAAAAACTGTCTTCCTCAGTTAAATCAATCTTCCTTCATTAGACTTAAACAACAAAGCCATAGGACTTCAAGGTTGCTTGCTTATGCAACGTAAATCCTCACC
>NW_018234747.1:168318-170262 GCF_001263595.1 Phalaenopsis equestris
GAATTTGATGCCGTGCCTTTCCCCAAGGGCTTTGTTTCCCCGAACTTCAAGATATTCGATGGGACTGGAAATCCCAGACAACACATAGCACATTTTCGAGCCAATTGTGGAAACATAAGAAATAGAGAAGCTCTACTCTGCCAACAGTTCGTTAGTAGCTTGTCAGGGATTGCTTTCGACGGGTACGCTGACCTGCCTAATGGGTCAGTTAAAATATTTTCTGAGTTGGAACAGTTATTTGTGAAAAGATTTGTTGGGGCGCATCATCATGTGTCCATTGGAGAACCCATGATGGAGAAGCAGAAGCCTAGTGAAACCTTGACAAACTATATTTTGAGATGGAGAAACCTTAGCAAGAAATGTGAACCTCAGCTACAGAAACATCAAGTGATTGAGATTCTACTCAAAAGCATTCATGGACTAGTAGCTTTCATGCTTAAGGGACTCACCATCAAATCTTTCGAGAAGCTACTCAGTAAAGCCAGCAGTCAACAAGAAGAAATGAAGCACATTGAGCCACATGAAAAGGCTAAGGTAACTAGAGTATTTGAAAAGAAATCAGGGGTAGTTGCAACTGTTGACAAAGGGAAGCAACCAATAAAGATATATGCAGAAGATCATCAGAAACAGAGCAGTCAATCCAACCAACGACCATTTCAGGAGGGATCACCCCGAACAGCGGGGAAAAGAATATCCCTGTTGGAGCGACAGAAAGTTGTTTAATCCTTCAAAGATGAAGCTGTACCTAAGATATTTAAGAGTTTGATGAAGAAATCAGAATTCAAACTGCCTGATCCGAAGAAACTCGAAGAGGTGGATAAGAAGAATGAACCGAATTATTGTCCGTACCATCGGTTGCTTGGGCACACTATTGACAAGTGTTTCATCTTTAAAGATTGGCTCAAGAAGAACCAACTCAAGAGGGTCCTCAATCAAATGCATGATTCATCAAAACAAGCTTCTACAAGTACCGAAGAAGGATGGAATGAGGTATGGAGCAGATCGCCCAAGAAGATACTGAACAAGCTACAGTCTACATCAAAATAAGTCTCCATTCAGAGTCTGTAGCATACCGAGCCCGAGATGAAGATTTCACCAGAAAATCCGTCATCATCCAAGATAAAGAACAAGGGAAAGAAGAGCGTTACTGCCAAGATTAATAACATGAGGGGTAGGATAGGGGCTGCCTCTACTAGATTGGTTGGGTCGGATTCGAGGAAGAAAGTCCTCGAACCCTTGACTTTGTATGATTATCTTTTTGTCCCTCTGGGGTCTTATGAATATAATGGTTGTGATTCTGGCTACGTTTTGACTATTTCTGGTAATAACGTAACTGATTATAACCAAGCTGGTTGCGATCTCGATCCTCAAAATGACCCTCAAATCGTACTTGAGTCCGATGAACTTAATGTCAAGTCTAAAGAAGACATCAACGATATTGCTTATGACAGCACTGACAACGAAGAGCCAACTCTCGAGCGTCACGGTGCACCGCTCGCCATCGACTTAGATCCCACCGACAAAGGGGAAAAGATACCAGAAGATTCAACAATGATATCCCAAGAAGAAAAAGTCACAGAAATCAACTTAATGAGCGGAAAGGTATTACTGCCAAGAACAGCTCCAGCTGACAAAGGAAAACAGATAATGACTCGAGAAGAGATACCCCCACCTCCGCCAGTGGAAGAGCCGCATAATCAAGAGAGAAAATTAGAGGATCATACGAAGTGGATTACAACATGCTAGCTCATCTTAGGAAGTTTTCGGCCAGATTAAGCATCTACGATCCTATGATCCTGTCAAAGGAGATGAGAGAGTCCTTGGTTACAGCTTTGCTAGATCCAAAAATTTGCTTAGCTCAGTTGGCTAGCACATCCTCAGATGAAGTTTTCTCGTTGAAAGAACAGTCAGGGGTAACCTTTACAGACGAAGACTTGCTGCTCG
>NW_018234747.1:170327-171074 GCF_001263595.1 Phalaenopsis equestris
GTTTTAGTGGATCCTGGAGCATCTCTTAACTTGATGAGTCTACGGACGTTAGCATATTTGGACTTCGACGTTCAGGAGCTCATCCGCGATAAGATGATGTTAAGAGGATTCAACCAAAGGGGAGAAAGAGGCCTTGGATCAATTTCATTAGTTATGAAGGTTGGAGAACTTGAAACAACCGTTAAATTTCATATCATCGATGCCAAGACCTCTTCTTTTAATGCTCTGTTGGGTCTACCGTGGATTCATGAGCATAACATGGTTCCATCATCCCTACATCAATGCATTAAATACCGCAAAGATGGTCAAGAAAATTGCATCAAGTTTTCAGTGCATGAAGTTGGTGTCCATGAAGATGCTGCCTACTACGCGCCTCCAAAGAAGGCTGTCTTCTCACGCTAAATTTTGACACACAAAGATAAAGATTCAGAGGGATCACAAAAAGAAGGCCATATAAATATGCTTCAACAACCTTCTACCACTCCCCTGCATCAAGTTGGTGGAGGTTCTTCTAGTTCACGCACTCGAGGTCACGCGGACGAGGAAAGATCAATCTAGTTGTTGAACGGGCTAGGCCAATTATCAACATTGGTGATGAAGACAGTTGTCTGTCTTCTCGTGTGAGATTTTGACAAACAAAGACAAAGATTCAGAGGGATCACAAAAAGAAGGCTATACAACTCCGCTTCAACAAACTTCTACAACTCCCTTACATCAAGTTGGTGGAGGTTCTTCTAGTTCACGCAC
>NW_018234747.1:171150-171750 GCF_001263595.1 Phalaenopsis equestris
TGAACGGACTAGGCCGACCATCAACATTGGTGATGAAGACAGCTCTGAAGATGAAATAATGATGAAAATAGAAGAAACCTCAATACTAGATATCCTTAAAAGATACGGAGGAAAGAAAATATGAGACAATGTATGATCGAATAAACCACTATGTGAATGCTATGACCCTTACTTCGATTCTCCCTCAAAAGGTCTAGAGTTTAGAGGTCAAGGTGGTCCATACTGTTGGTTCAAAGCCAATCAAAATTTACCGTGCTTCTGCCTCTACTAATCTTGAGAATCATGTAAACTTGGATGATGTCCTAATGAATTAATGGAATTATCTTTTGGTTACTTTTTGCCTTTTGTACAAAAGATAATTCAACAGGGACACTTACCAAACCAAATGCTAAAAGATAAATTTCAACTTTTTGAAAAATTATGTAGTGTTAAAAGTCGAACTCCCAACTCAAAAGAGGGTCTCAGATTTAGTACAGTTGGACTAGTCGATGATTCTGAATTTTGCATGGTTGTTACTAGTGAGTTAGAAGAGGATTGTCTCGATATAGAGGATGACTCTATTGATCAACCAATAGAGGATGCTCCGCCAGAATTTGAGAA
>NW_018234747.1:171914-172416 GCF_001263595.1 Phalaenopsis equestris
AGGTTGCAGTCCATAAACTTGGGGTGGACAAGAATGTAGCCCCAGTAAAACAAGCTCCCAGGAGAATGCGCCTCGAAATAGAACAACAAGTCATCACCGAGGTAAGGAAATTGATAGACGCCAGTTTCGTTAAAGAAGAGCAGTACCCCACGTGGTTAGCCAATATTGTACCTGTTAAAAAGAAAAATGGTTAGATCCACATTTGCGTCGACTTCAGAGACTTGAACAAGGCATGTCCAAAAGACGAGTTTCCACTACCTATACCAGAAATGATGGTGGAGATTGCTTCATCACACGAGATTTTCTCATTCATGGACGGATCGTCGAGGTATAACCAAATCAAGATGGCTCCCGAAGATGCAGCGCTTACAGCTTTCAAAACACCGATTGGGATCTTCTGCTACAGAGTGATGCTTTTCGGCCTAAAGAACGCCGGAGCAACATATCAGCGTGCAATGACGAAGATCTTTGACGACCTCATTCACAATCAAGTAGAATGCTA
>NW_018234747.1:173143-176425 GCF_001263595.1 Phalaenopsis equestris
GCTGCACACCCACTGCCAGCTGGGTCCTCTCTCAACGACGAGTTACCGGACGAGCAGATACTACAGATGGAATTTTCTAGTGCGCAACGCTGGAAAAAGTACTTTGATGATGCCTCATCAGCCAGGAAAAACAAGGGATCAGGCACAGTTACACAAGGCAAGGCTGGGGTCAAGGCAAGGTTGGGATCAGTTTGATCTTTATTACGCCAGATAAGGGTATGTTGAGGTTTTTGTACCACCTAATGGAGCCATGTACCAACAATGAAGCAGAATAGGAAGCCTTAATCACGGGATTGAAATTGTCAATTTCAATGGATATAACGAACATTGACATATATGGTGACTCTCAACTAGTCATCCAGCAAATCGTCGGACAATACAGAATTCTAAAACCAAGATTAGCAGAATACCATCTGTATGCGATGAAGCTCCTGCAGCAGATTCCTGAGGTGAATTTCTACCGGATTCCTCGGGGAGATAATGCTCATTTCGACGCTTTAGCAAAACTCACTAAGGAAATGGCGTGTCCCCCGGAGAATTCTATCGAAGTCACGGTGCAAGGGAGACAAGTCTTATCTCGAAGTGATTTCGAAACCATTCACAAACTTGAAAAAGAAGAAACCGTGAATACAGTTGCAGACATCAACAAAGATTGGCGCAAACCATTAATAGAATATTTGCATACTGGAAAGCTGCCAGATGACAAGTCTGAGGCACACCGCATCACCAGAAGGGCCATGTCTTATGCCCTGGTAGGAAATTTTCTCTACAGAAGATCGTTCAACCAAATGTGGCTACGGTGTTTGAGCAGAGCCGAGGCACAGAATATTGTCAAAGAAGTACATGCCAGATTGTGTGGCGCTCACCAGTCGGGACCAAAAATGAAAATGAAGATTAAAAGACTCAGATATTATTAGCCAGCAATGATGTCCGATTGCATGGATACTGCCAGAAGATGTCACCAATGTCAGGTGCATGGGGTGGTCCTACACCAGCCTCCGAATGTGCTACATCCAACTGTCGCCTGATGGCCATTCGAGTTTTGGGGCACACAAAATAGGTCTGGTAGACCCTCCCTCTTCTAAAGGACACAGATTCATACTTGCCGCTACAGATTACTTCTCCAAATTGGCAGAGGCAATACCATTACGTGAGGTTACGGCACAGCACGTCCTTATATTTTTCAAAAGCCAAATCGTCTACCGTTTTGGAGTACCGCAAAGAATAATCTCTGACAGTGGGACATCTTTCGAAAGCACAAAAATCAACAATTTTGTCAGAAGACATGGGATAGATTGGAGATACTCTACAGTTTACTATCTCAGTGCAAATGGTCTTGATAAAGCTTTCAACAAGACACTGATTTACATTTTGAAGAAAACATTGGACGAGAATAAAAGGGATTGGCATAACAAACTGTTAGGAGCCCTATGGGCCTACCGGACGACTTTCAGGACTCCCACTCAGTGTACACCTTATATGCTAGTGTACGGGACCGAGGCTGTGCTACTGCTAGAGATCCAGACACCATCTCTCAGAGTCGCCATTGCCAACCAACTTACAACGGAAGAAAGCACAAAACTCAAACTTGAAGAACTGGAGAGTCTCAAGGGAAAACGATTGGAAGCACAACAACATTTGGAGCTCTACCAGGCAAAGATTGTACAAGCCCATGACAAATTGGTCCGCCCAAGGACATTTAAAATTGGTGACCTCGTAGTCGTGCTCAAAAGACCTATTCTTGCTCGCCGCGAAATAGGTGACAAATTCGAGCCAACTTCGGAGGGACCATTTGTTGTTGAGAAGGTCTATACAGGAGGAGCCTACCAGTTAGTGGACTTCCGGGGTGAAAGACCCATGTTACCGATAAATGGACGGTACTTGAAAACTTATTACGCGACCTGATCCTGCTTAATGCCGCTTACCTCTGTGTGCCTTTGCTTGCTTTGAAACTTTGAAACCTTGATGGTTCTAGGGTTATCTATATGGCCATATGTCTATGACCGGGTCCAAATTTTGTAATTAATCCCATATATAATGAAAATTTTCAGAAAAATTTTTGAACTTTACGCGTTCTCTTTTCTACTTTTGGATTTAAATTTCCATTAAATTAAAACAAAACTCACACGTAAAATGAGTAGTCCTTTTCACCAAAACAAACTGAAATGTACTTTAATAAATACTCTATTTTGTTCTTATTCATGCCAAACTTCGGCCCACTGACGTTCCTTTCTGTCATTTGTAGAAAAATGTCAGGATAGAGGCTGATCTTTGCCTTCCAGGACGGCTGGAACCTCGCACTAAACGAAGAGATGGCGCCACAAGGAGGTGTCATAGATTTCGACATGGATTTCAACCAGATCGATATGGACTACAACGGTCCGCTGATGGGCATAGTTAGCAATGAAGAAAAGAAAGGACTACCCTCACTGTTGAGGGTGAACACTCAGGATGACGCGTCACATAAGGGTAAAAACGTGATGGTAGAATAAGATCCGATGGAGGGGCCCAGCCGACTGCCCTCCACGACTGCTACTCCGGCAAAGGGCTTAATAGCTGCCCACAGCGAACAACTACCAAATACTCCGCTCCGCAGAACACAACACAGAAATGCGAGCCAAAAGAAATAAAGGGCCTTCTTGCGACAGGAGCGCAAGCGCCAAAGAAACGAAAACAATTTTCTTACCCCCATTCCGGAGAGACATGTCTACGATCCAGAGCTGAGAGAGACTTCGGCCAGCCTGCCCACTACAGATGAAGAATCGGGATTTCTGACAGGATAGCTGAGAAAAACTACTGCCAGCCTGCCTACTACAGATGAAGAATCAGGATTTCTGATAGGATCAGATGTACACCCGGTACCATAAATCTTGTGCAGAGGTTGCCCAACATGCATCGTCGAGATACCAGCCAGGACACCAGTCGCGGGTGCATTTGTAGAATGCCCAGACTGCAACATTTTACATCTACAGCATTTCAGTACCTTAGAAGAACACACTGCAAGCACCAACGAGTCTCAGACTCTAGATTCCCTGGCAAATGAGCCGTATGTCTCACTGGGGACGGATCAACGCGCACCGCGGAGCCCAGGATCATACATCCCGTTTGATGCGGAATCTCATATTCTGGATCGGCCAGCACCAATTTGGATTCCCGCCGAGTCCCGGAGGAAGGAACGTCCTAGACAGCTACCAGCTCGCGGTATGGTGGAATATTACAAAATAAGCAAGGAAAACAAAAGAGAATTTGAATTCTACGAAGAGGTTCAAGGAAAGTTTATCA
>NW_018234747.1:177608-178792 GCF_001263595.1 Phalaenopsis equestris
CCTCGCAGAATTTCACATTCTGCACAAAACTCTACAAAATTTTACAAGTCTTCTTCAAAATCAACATTTCCACATGACACACTACCTCAAATTCAACATCACAAGCTCTTTGTAAAATTCAAATCACATCTTCAAATCAGTACCTAAATCCTGATTCTCATATCTTTGAATTGATACCTAAATTTCAATTCTCTCATCTTCGAGTTGATACTTACATTTCAATTCTCATTCTTGAATCATTTCTACCTTTCTGATTCTTCACATTTGAGGTCGGACCCTATATTTCGACACCTTCATCTGAGAATTGACCTACATTTCGATTCTCATTCTTTAATCAATCCTACCTTTCTGGTTCTTCACATTTGAGGTCGGACCTTACATTCCAACACTTTCTTTTGAGAATTGACCTACATTTCAATTCTCACTTCCGAATCAGTCCTAAATTTTTTATTCTTTACATTTGAGGTCGGACCCTATATTCTGACACTTTCATTTGATAATTGACCTACATTTCGATTCTCATTCTTGAATCAGTCCTACCCTTCTGATTCTTCACATTTGAGGTCGGACCCTATATTCCGACCTATATGTTTGAGAATTGACCTACATTTTGATTCTCATTCTTGAATCAGTCCTACCCTTCTGATTCTTCAAATTTGAGGTCGGATCCTATATTCCGACACCTTCGTTTCAGAATTGACCTACATTTTGATTCTCATTCTTGAATCAGTCCTACCTTTCTGATTCTTCACATTTGAGGTCGGACACCATTTGAGTTCTTCACATTTGAGGTCGGACACTATATTCTGACACCTTCGTTTAAAAATTGACCTGCATTTTGATTCTCATTCTTGAATCAGTCCTACCCTTCTGATTCTTCACATTTGAAGTCGGACCCTATATTCCGACACCTTCATTTGAGAATTGACCTACATTTCGATTCTCATTCTTGAATCAGTCCTACCTTTCTAATTCTTCACATTTGAGGTCGGACCCGATATTCTGACACCTTCGTCTGAGAATTGACCTACATTTTGATTCTCATTCTTGAATCAGTTCTACCTTTCTGATTCTTCACATTTGAGGTCGGACCCTATATTCCCACACCTTCGTTTGAGAATTGTTTGAGAATTGACCTACATTTCTCGAATCAGTCCTACCTTTCTGATTCTTTACATTTGAGG
>NW_018234748.1:0-7123 GCF_001263595.1 Phalaenopsis equestris
ATTTTGAAACTTCTGTCAAGATTGGAGTTGGCAAAACTGATGAGATGTCCCCTGATTCCTTTTGATAGCAATTATGTAATCATATTAAAATTGCTATCCATTCCTTTGGACCTGGATGTTATACCATCTCGTGCCCGGTCTTAATGTTATTGAGAATTCCTACTTTACCCGGGAGACCAAACTATGGATCTCCTATCTTTCCTGGCTCTAAATATGCACATTTTTCATCTATATACTCTTTTTGTTTGCTCTTCAATTGTCCCATTTTTCTTTAATGATTTTAAAATATTTTCTTTATTGATGTTTAACTACTGCCATTGTGTAGGGCTTTCACTGAAGTCACAGGAATTGACAGCTTTATTTTTAGCTGTTAGACTCTACTGCAGTTTTGTAATGGAGTACGATATACACACATTATTGGACTCTGCCACGTTAGTCACAACATTGTGGGTTATCTACATGATCCGTTTTAAGTTAAAATCTAGTTACATGGAGGATAAGGACAACTTTGTCATCTACTATGTGGTTAGTATTGATTGTTTTCCTCAGCCATCACTTGACGATATTCTTCTTTTAATTTGTCTAACTTTTACAGTATAATTTCACTTTTTGTATGTACTTTTCCTTATCTGTGTGACAAGTTTATGGCCTGGGTTATCTTTCCCTTTTACGACTTGCTCTATCCCTTTATGTTTTCTTACACTTTCTCTGTACATCACCCCTTCGGATTTTCTCGGACGGAGGTGCTCTTCTACTGGAAGAAGATCTTCTCAAGGAATAACACTTTGATTAGAGCTTTATTCTCTGCATTCGTACTGCATTAATATTTTTTGTTATCTGCTTTACGTGACTGCGTTGCTTGCATTCTTTACACAAATAACATAGGAAAAAAATGTTGTTAGACTTATCTCCCAAGTATACAATGTTTCTAAAGAAAATTTAGATGAATAGTTTGATCTTTACAGTCTCATAGTCTCATAATAATTTTGAAACTTCTGTCAAGATTGGAGTTGGCAAAGCTGATGAGATGCCCCCTGATTCCTTTTGATAGCAATTATATAATCATATTAAAATTGCTATCCATACCGTTGGACCTGGATGTTATACCATCTCGTGCCCGGTCTTGATGTTATTGAGAATTCCTACTTTACCCGGGAGACCGAACTATGGATCTCCTATCTTTCCTGCTCAAAATATGCACATTTTTCATCTATATCCTCTTTTTGTTTGCTCTTCAATTGTCCCATTTTTCTTTAATGATTTTAAAATATTTTCTTTATTGATGTTTAACTACTGCCATTGTGTAGGGCTTTCACTGAAGTCACAGGAATTGACAGCTTTATTTTTAGCTGTTAGACTCTACTGCAGTTTTGTAATGGAGTACGATATACACACATTATTGGACTCTGCCACGTTAGTCACAACATTGTGGGTTATCTACATGATCCGTTTTAAGTTAAAATCTAGTTACATGGAGGATAAGGACAACTTTGTCATCTACTATGTGGTTAGTATTGATTGTTTTCCTCAGCCATCACTTGACGATATTCTTCTTTTAATTTGTCTAACTTTTACAGTATAATTTCACTTTTTGTATGTACTTTTCCTTATCTGTGTGACAAGTTTATGGCGTTTTTTTTTTCTCAATTCTCTCATCAAGTCTTTAATTAATAGTCATTTTAATTACCATTTCACATTACAAATTAGTTTGTAAATAAATGGAATTTCTTTCTACATCTTTTAAACATTTGTAGTGTGCAAATCATTTTTTTCGGATGTGTAACAAGTTTAAGCTTAAGAAGGCACATTTTTAATTAAATATTATTTTACTAATGCATAGTTGGTATGTTCATTTTGTTTTTTGCCTGTCACAAAGGATTGTACCCATTATTTGATGTTGCCTGGTGCTGTTGTGGCTTTGAACCCCTTGAAGTAGTTTCTGTGTCTAAAACACGAGAGGCAATGTACAAAATTGTTATTTTGAGCATCTTTTTGAGCATTTTCTGTAACTCTTCTTGGAGATGTTTTATTTTCTTGAATTATTTGCAGTGCATATGCATATGATCTGTCATTTAAAACTTTCTTGTTGCTTTATTTTCATTGGAAATTTGTGTAATTTTTCTTATAGTTTATTCCGTTTTGTGAAGGACTGTTATTTTATAGTCCTGTGGATTTTTCCTTAAGTTTTGAACTTTTTTCATAAACAATAACAATTAAGTATTTATTAAATCTGTCATTTAATTTTTCATTTTTAAACTCCTTTTCTACCCAATTATTCAAGTTCATCAATAGTTGCTTATGCTGCTGCTGATGAGAGACCATTAAACATTGTACTCACCAGCCACAATATCCTTTAGGATCCACACCTTGTTTCTAGGGAATGGAATCTTGTTGTTGGGACCCTAGGTTGGGATTCTTCTGGTTGCTAGTGGGAAGAGGTCAAATATTTTTTTTTCTTTGTAGTTCAATTCAACAATGACGCTCAATAGGACACACCAATGACACTCAATAGGACACAACGGAGAAAAGGATTCATGTAGCCGACCCCACTTAGTGGGACAAAGGCTTATTGTTGTTGTTGTTGTTGTTGTAGTTCAATCCAACGATGACATTGTTTAACCAAATTGAAGGATTCGTTATCCAAACAAACTTTGCTAATCTTACTAGATTATAATTAAACAACACTTGGTAGCATCTAAAGCATTGTTGTTGTTGTTGTTTTTGTAGTTCAATCCAACGATGACATTGTTTAACCAAATTGAAGGATTCGTTATCCAAACAAACTTTGCTAATCTTACTAGATTATAATTAAACAACACTTGGTAGCATCTAAAGCATTGTAAAATTACTATGGTTTAGCACAGACCCCATTAATATTGTAGGCTTAAGTATAACTTAGTAAAGCTTCTAGGACTGATGAGGCCTTGCTATTTCATCAAATTCCACAAATTTACCAAAGTTCAACTCAACCTTAGTAAATTATAAGGGTTCGGCATAACTCTACAAAATGTTCAGGTGTTCTAGATTTTAGCATGTCCATATTTACATGACGGTAAAAAAACTACAGCTAGTTTACTAAAGTTCTAAAAATTGGCGTTATTGCAAAGTAACTGTATATGTATAGATATACAGGTATCACTTTCGAGTACACTTACATAGGGTTGTAATTAAACCGAGTCAAGCTAAGTATGTCATGGATTGGACTTGGTTTGCTGATGTTATAAGTTTTCCATGTTTGGCTCGAGTTCAAGCTTGAGCTTTCACACATATGTTCATGGTCGACTTGCTTAATTTTTTTAATAATCATGTTTGATTTGCACTTTGATTATTTATATTAATTGAATGATTACTTCAACTAGTTAATAAATAAACAAAAAAAACTTAAATGAGTAGTTTATTTTTCATATAAAATTACTAACAAATAATTTTACAAATCTAGACAAATAAGTAATTCAATAAATTTTGAATAATTATCTAAATAATTTTTATCACTTAAATGAGATAATATATAAGTTGCAAGTAAGCTTTCTTGTAATCAAATAATATAATTAAGTGCTAACAAATTAGTCTATTGAAATAAAAAATGAAGGAACAATATCAAATTACTGATATTAAATTATAATATGTTAATAATCAAATTTTATTTCATTATCATTTTATTTATAATATGGGCTTTTATCGAGCATATAATGAAGTATTTAACAAGTTTCTTATTGAACAACAAACGAGTATGTTTGTGAAATAAATGAGTTAGATCATGTTTAATTTTGTTTCTTTTAACCTTCTAATTCTTAAAAAAAATTCAAATTATTTATTTTCTAATTTGAACAAACTTGATTGAGTGTTAATTGAGCCAAGTTTGAGTAATTCATCATCTGCATTGGTTCATTTAGCTTGACATTCAATTGATATTAATTCATTGTCATGATTTGATAGAACAATTTCAAAGGTAAGGGTCACATAGGAGTAGCTACTCACAGTAAAAGAGTTTGAACTTTCTTTTATAGAGTATTTCTGGTATCTAAATGAAGTTTGAATTACCATTTAGTTATTTCTGTCACTTCTAGTGCTAACATCAAACGGGTATAATGTATTTTATGGTATAAAGAAAATGCTATGTGATATTGAGATATTGTCTTTCAAATCATTTTGAATTTTGTTACAGCTATGTACTACCTCTGTAGCTTGACATGATTTGCTGATGACAAACACTTATTTGTTTCGCCATTTACTCTTTATTCAATGACCAGAGTCGTTCTCCCATGTCCAACACATTTCTTTTCAGTAGCTATTACTGAGCACCCATTTTCGGTCCAGTTAGAAATTAATAAATGCTTTTTCCTTCACCCATTGAAAATAGCTAATAATGAACCTAGTTGAGAGGTGCTTGGATGTTAACTTATTCATTGTTAAACTAGTAGCAGAATTCCTGCTAGACCATTCAAGCTAGTAGTCTTTTCACACTTATTGCCTTCCATTTAATGGAGCTGAAATATTGCTATTCTTACATGGTATAAATGTGTAGGTGGTGCCTTGTCTGGTACTAGCCTTCGCAGTTCATCCTACAACCTCACACAACATTGTGAACAAAATTTCCTGGGCATTCTGTGTTTATTTAGAAGCTACATCAGTGTTGCCACAATTACGTTTGATGCAAAACACGAAGGTAAAAGTTGAGATGTGAATAGTGGTTGTTTTCCTTTGATGCCCCATTTGTCCTGAAGCACTTTTTGTTTCTTTATGCACAGATTGTTGAGCCCTTTACAGCACATTATGTATTTGCATTGGGAATTGCGAGGTTCTTGAGCTGTGCCCATTGGATCCTTCAGGTTTGATTGAGTCCTTACAGTCTGATATCGTTGTTCCATTTTTGTTCTTTTTATCATTACAAAGTTTTTCTACGACTTCCTTTATTTGGTTTTATGTCATGCATAATTTAGAAATCCTATATTTGGTTTTATGTCATGCATAATTTAGAAATGACCAATGTAACCAGGAATTGTTTCGTAGAAGCATTTATATATTTGGCTGCTTTCTGTGATTAGCTGTCATGTTTATCATGTTCCATGCTAATCCTGTCAACATACAAGCATGGGTGATATGTGCATGTTAGCTTGATACCATTCCATAATTTTCTTTTTAGCTCGGAAATCAAGCAAACATATATGCACTACTGTTCATTTTAAAAGTTATACGGAGATATTGAAATTAATGAAAACTGTATTGCCTTGACCGTTTGAATTGTAGCAGCATTTATATTTATGTGAATGCACTGTTATGGGCAGCTCTTTCCCATAGAAAGGCTGTATTTTATTACAATGTTGAAGATCCTTATTTTCCTAATATCTCCCTGAAAATTGATATATAGCTTAATTTCCCTTTAAATATGGCTATCTTGTTTGTCTTGTGTGGAATCCATTACCTGAATTATAGGGTTGATTCTAAACCGTTGAGCAAACAAAATAGGATAAGAAAGCAAAGTAGAATTTCATCGAAGGAGCCAAAACTTCATTTGGCTGCACTATTGCATGTGTAAGGTATGGAGAAAAGTATGACTTTAGTATGGGTGTTCTCTACCGTCAAACTAATAGGGAATTGGGGGCTTGAGATTGAATCAAAATGTCTTACAATATCAGCTTTTTCATTTTAGGTGAAAGTCAATAGTATAAAATCAAGCCTATAAAACAACTAAACATGCTTCTTCATGAGCTAAACTGGTTTATCATGGGGCATGTACGAACTCACCATTCAATTCTTTATATTTACATATCTAACACCTAAAATTTCATATTTACATCCATAACACTCAAACCTTTAACATGACAACAAAAATGCCACTCCTAACTTCTTAAAAGTGAAATACACTTTTTCATATATAGGTTTTTGTAATTTTTGGGAGTGAAAAAATTATTATTCCTACTCAATTTTCTAAAACTCGGGTACAAGATAAATAGTAGTGGAAGACTACCACATTAGGAAAACAACAAAATTCTCATTCCAAAAAAAAGAAATAAAAATTATCAATAATAGCTAACTCTAAACTACAAAGTAATAAAAATAGAAGATATCAAAAGAGAAGAAAAATCTAAATTGCGACACCCCCTCAAGTTGGAGCATAAATTTTTATCATGCCCAACTTGTTTATAAGGAACTCAAAACTAGACTTGAAAAGTCCTTCTGTGAAGATATTTGTTATATGTTGCGTTATCGGAGTGAAAGACATGCAAATAGCTCCACAATCAATTTTCTCTTTTATGAAGTTTCTTAACATTTTTCACATGTTTTGTGCGATCATGTTACATTGATTTTTTTTTTTTTTTTGTAAATGTTTTAACAACTTAATTGTCATAGTACAACTTCTTTGGCATATCTATAAGAATCCGTAGCTCTTCAAGAATTCTCTATTAGCCATAACATCCACACTCTATTAGCCATAGCTTGATATTCTACCTCGACACTATTTTTTGCTACCACATTCTCTTTCTTAGTCATGTAACCAATTTTCCCCAGACTTAAGTATAGTATCTGGATTTCGTTCTCTGGTCAACAATTGAGCCTACCCAATCTGCATTGATGTATGTCTCTATATTTTATTTTGTGGTCTTTTGAAAGAATAAACCCTTATTTAATGTCTTTTTTAGGTACTTGAGAATCCTGTTAACTTCTTCAAGGTATTTCTCAGAAGACAAATGCATAAATTGACTTGTCAAACTTATAGCAAAGGCGATATATAGTCATGTATGTGATAAATATTTCAACTTCTCCATCAACTTTTAATATCAAGTTGTATTCACTAGATTACCTTCCTTCTCTTCTCCTAGCTTTTGATTGGAATCAATTAGACTCTCTGCAAGCCTACAACCACTCATCCCAATTTCCTTTAGGAGATCAACAACATGCTTCCGTTGGAAAATTACCATTTTCTTTGATTTAGCAACCTCCATGCTTAGAAAATATCTCAGAGATCCTAAGTCCTTGATCTCAAAAACTGATGAATCACCGCGATGTCGTCGCTTGGTCCATCGCGGAGATGCTCGGAATACTAGTTAATATCGCCTGCCACAGATTGAACGTGAGCCCTAAAATTTGACCAATTAAGCAGAAGGTGAGGAACTTAGTGACC
>NW_018234749.1:0-386 GCF_001263595.1 Phalaenopsis equestris
GCTACAAAGATTTATAATCATTTAAAAGTTTTAATTAAGAAAACAGAATAACCTCAATCCTTAACTTCTTATGGCTATATCATTAGTGTTGTCAAAATGACTCTTTGTTCGTGAACGACTCTTGTTCGGATCGCTAAGCAAATGACCGAACACGAACACACTTTTTGAGCTCGAAATATAAACGAGCAGAACACGAGCTGAGTCTGGGCTCACTCATGTTCGGCTCGTTTACACCCCTACATGCCAGTCTATTCTTAGATGGGCTTCTCGTCTCTGCCACAAGTCTCGAACAATTTTGTTTATTTAAATAATATTTTTTGTTGTTAAAGTGGCATTATTATATGAAAAAAATGTTTTCAAAAGACAATTAAAGTGAATTATTTCCC
>NW_018234750.1:0-207 GCF_001263595.1 Phalaenopsis equestris
AAAAAGAGCAAATTTGGAGTGAAAAAGACCAAAATAGAATTGAACTAGGGTGCCGACGGTGCCATTGACTCCGCCGACGGCGAGATTTTTCCGAGACTCCAAAATTAATTCATTAAGAAGGTCCACCGACGGCTCCCTCGAGGCTGCCGACAGCGAGCTCGACGGTTATGCTCAATCAGGCTTTGGATAAGGACAAATTTTGAAGGG
>NW_018234751.1:0-931 GCF_001263595.1 Phalaenopsis equestris
TATTATGATTATATTTTAATTATATACATCATAATATTTAAGCAGATGTGGTGGGACCGGTATATAATAAAAATATCATCATAATAATCTTATCATATAATCAAATATTATTAATAATCTTCATACATGAGTCTCTCACACGTGAATAACATATGTAATATTCAACCGTTAAAGTGATAGCATGGTTTCTTAACATTATATTTATTTCTAGTCAAATAATAGCTATTTTGGTTTAAATTTATATGCCTGTTAATAATATAGATTGTAAGAATATTTAAGTTGTTTTTCTAAAAAGTAAAGTCAAAAATTAATTTCAAACAAAAAGACCTATAATATTGTCACTAATTACCAATTTAAAGTCTCCACTACATTTGCTCAAATAACATTTGAAAAATATTTATTTAATATTTGAACGAGTATTGAGTCATATTAAAGGAAATTTTTAAAATGTTAGAAAAATATTTGAATTATGTTCAACCCCTGGACTTTTTTAAATATGGTAAATCTTATTTGAATATATATAGATGAATATGGTTTAGTTGGCAAATTATGAGAATTGAGTAATTGAGTGATGCTTGGATATGGTGCAAATCATTTTTGGGCAAGATTCATGTATGATTCAAATAAAATTTGAATACATTTGTCAGGATTCGAACAAGGTTTCTGGGACTGTTACAATAATTGATACGGCAATCATAGTACCCATCATACAACAATATTATAAGATTACTACAACAAGAAGAAAGAACTATAATATAGCAAAGAGTGATCATAAAAACACTATATAAGATGGAAAAATGTAAAATAAATGTCCAATTAGTCAAAAACAATGTATAAACAATTAATATAATTTTCTAGAATTACATTTAAAGGGGACAACATAAGTATTATGATGACAATAGGCACTTGGCCTTATAAATTATTTGGTTAT
>NW_018234752.1:0-323 GCF_001263595.1 Phalaenopsis equestris
CACTATACCATTCTCTCACCCACTCTTCCCTATTGCTATCCCTTGCTCCTCTCGCTGTCTTTCCCTCGCTCGCTCCTCCCCCTCTTCCTTACTCTCTTTCTCTCTCCCTTAATTGTTTTGTCTTTCTCTTCCACTCCTCCCACTCTCTATCACTCTTGATCTCCCTCTCTTTTCTCTATTGTCACTCTCTCCCCCTCCCCCCTCTATATTACTCACTCTCCCTCCCTTCTCTTGCTTCTTGTCTCTCCATTCCTCTCCTTTCATCTCCTTCTATTCTTCCTTCACTTAATCTCTCTTTCTCTCTTACTTTCTCACTCTCGCAC
>NW_018234753.1:0-733 GCF_001263595.1 Phalaenopsis equestris
ACTTCGTAAAAGGTGTTAATGCAGGCGGCATTAAACTCAATAGAGAATCCCCTCACTTGAATGATTCCATCTTCATAATACAATACGTTGGCATAGAATTCCTTCACAATATTTGCAATAGCCTTATTGGTGGTGTAACAGAAGTTTTCCCACCTCTGCTCGGTAATAACTTGTTCAATTTCTCCTCCTGGACTTTCAAAAACTCGATCTTGTATACACTTCTTTTCTTTAAATACAGAAGTAATTCTTGATTGAGCCTTTGTGAGACTCGTCGAACTCAAGTCGTCTCTTTTGTCGTGGAGTGACCAAAAGAAAATATATTGAGATTTTCATACCTATTTTACACTGTTTTTGATGATATTCCACTTTAAAGAAAGGTATTTTTAATGTTTTGTTGTAGGTAAGATGAATTATGGTCATTGGAGCAAAAAGATGCAAAAACGGTGCAATTTGGAGCAAAAATGAGCAAGAAATGAAATTTTGCCCTGTTACCTTTTGATAAGTCTTTCGATGCTTAATCTCTTTTACACTTCTTACATAGTTTTAAATGAGATTACACTTTAAATGAAAGTTGTTTTCATGCTTATTTTGTAAGGCTATCTGTTAGGAACATAACATAACTGAAATGGGGCGAAACTGAGCTAAAACGGAGCCAAACGGAGCGAAACGGTGAAACTACGCAGTCTGCTCGCCGACGGCGCCGACGGTGAGGTTTACCCGAGAAGGGCAAAAA
>NW_018234753.1:4672-5484 GCF_001263595.1 Phalaenopsis equestris
ACCTTTCTTTAAAGTGCAATATCATAAAAAACAGTATAAAATAGGTATGAAAATCTAAACATATTTTTCTCTGGTCAGGAGTGTCACAGAAAAACTAACATACCCATTTTCTCTCATTTCTGAGTCTTCAGTTTCGTCCATTAAATACTGGTAAATCTCATTCATCTGGTTTCTTATCGGGACGAAGTTAGAATAGTGGCATACAGGAACGTTCTCGATCATGTATAATTCATTGATCCATGCAGGAGTGAAAGTGATCAATCTACCTCGCACATAAACGACTCCCTGGTTGATTCCGTGCAAATTTGCATAAAATTCCTTTACTATAGGAACAACCACAACGACAGTAGTATAACACAACACTTCCCATCTTCGTTGCACTATCATCTCTTCAATTGTCGTAGAGGGATTATTCAATCCTCGATTTATAAATCCTCGTTCCTTGATCAATCTTTTCTTTATCACTAACTTGTTGAAGATTCGCTGTGCTTCCGGACTAATAAATTTTCGCTGATTAAACACTCATATTCTGGGATTATCAGGGGAATTGGACGCCATAAGAATGAAATTGGTGGAGTTTCACTTTGTTTTTGGGGGAAATATGACTTTAGGAATCGAATTTGGGAGTTTAAAGAGGTAACTCCCGCCCAAAAACTACCAAAAACTGCCATTCAAACTCTAGAAACCGCCATTTTGCTGGTCTCTTTGTCGGCAGGGTCGAGGGTGCCGCTGGCGAGCCTTCTATATTTAATTTCCTGGACTCTCACAAAATACCTGCCGTCGGCGGCGTCGATGGCACCGTCGGTGCCCAA
>NW_018234754.1:0-916 GCF_001263595.1 Phalaenopsis equestris
TTTTATTTTATTTACAATTTTATTTTAAAAAATTCTTCTAATCACATTGAACTCCTAAAAATTTTTTTTATAATTTTTTGAGTTATATTTTAATTAATAAAAATCATTTTATTGTCAAAAATGCCATTTAATTTAGAAAATCAATTTGAGTTATCAAATGAGCTCTAAATATTTTGAAAATTTTATGGAGAGTTTTCTGAACTTTTAGTCACAATTGAGATTTAAAATCAAGTCATTTATATGTTTATATTTCCCAAATTAATTTTCTTTGTGTTTTAGAGTTTTGTGTAAATTAGGTGTGTTCTTAATTACTTAGGTCATGAAATATTTTCCAAACGTTTCTCTAGTTACAATAGACCTTCCAAAATTTCTTTGAATTTTTCTAAGTAACATGCTAATTATTATGATTAATTTATGCAAATAATAGACATAAACTTGAAAAATATTGATCTCTGTCTAGAGGTCTTCTCTTTCTCTTAAAAAATTCAAGAATATCCCCCATGATAGAGGCAACAACATGTCAAAATATCAAGCTATGGTGAAATGTCTACATGTATGGAGAGTTAAAAGACTCAAAATGATATTTAATTAATTAAAAATAAAATATGCATCAAATAAACTTCAAACCATTTTCACATTTTTTTCTTCTGTTCACTGAGCACTGGAATATTTTTATTTTATTTTATTTTATTTTTGTACACCAAGATATGAATTTTTAAAGATCAGGCATTTAAATAAATTAAAAAATACCCTATTTTTCTATTTAAACGCGCGACGCCACACAATCATACGATGGCTCCGAAAACACACGTGGCGTGCTCTGGTTGGAGACCGCCTTCCACGTAGCATCTTACCCGATCCGCACTTTATGAACCACAGTGCCATCCGGCACAATCAGAGCCCTCCATTTGATACA
>NW_018234755.1:0-454 GCF_001263595.1 Phalaenopsis equestris
TTAATAACCAACCACTAACAGTAGGGGGTGGGGAGGGGGTAATAACCAACCACTAACAGTATTTGGCTCTCTACTTTCCCACCACCCTTTCAGTTTCGCCATGTCTTTGTCTAGTGGAAATGCTGACCAACTATATTTTCATTTTAGAATCTAATTAACGACAATTGTTTTAGCTACATCCACAAAGACATCATTAAGTCATAAAAAAGTTTAAAGAACTGACGGCTTTTGAATTATTTTTGACAGCTTTTAGGCCATTGAAATTAGACTCTTTTTCTGTAGTGCCACTTTTTTAAAAAATAATAGCGATATTTTTTATGTGATATTAACAACGTAAATTTTAAATATGTTATTACATAAGAATGGTGTCTCTCGCGTGTAGGTCTTAAAATTAATGGCAATTTATATGCATTCCATACTATTTTAATGCATTTAAAAAGCAAAATTCTACACT
>NW_018234756.1:0-9753 GCF_001263595.1 Phalaenopsis equestris
TATCCACGGAACAACACAACCACAATAAAAAGAGCCGTCCATGGCTGAGAATCTAGCTAGAGGTCGACCGACTTCTTCTCTCTAAGAATTCCGACTTCCTTCTTCGTTCTCATCATTCGACTCCATTCTAACACTTTTTGAATCGAGTTGCTTCTCAAGTATTAATTGAAAACAGAACACAGCTAGAGAGAAAAGGTCGAGGGCCCGCGCTCAGACTCACACTCTCTTCTAAACTTCTCCAGTGATGAGGAGCAGTTGAAGAAAGAGAGAGGAGAAACTATAGCTGCCATAATTGTCATGCCTTAATCCTGGACCGCTAGGGTCCCAGGATCCAAAAACCTCTGAACAGCCAGCGACAATGGTCAAACGGACGTGTTAACCTCCAAGGGAAGGGGCCTCATCTCTACCACTCCAGAAAGTTCATTACATCTGTCCACTGTAAGGATTTATGATGGGGTTTCTATTTTGAATCAGACAACGTTCGACACCCGACTCAAAGAAAATTCCTCCCTTCGAAACACGACTAGAAGAATAAAGAAATTAAGGAAGCATGGACCTCGAAGGTTATTCAACACTTGTCGAAGAAAGATTACCCATACTTCCAGTCAAATGAAGAGTCGGCCAACCTCTCTAATTTTTTGCGAAACTGGCACACTTAATGAGAAGGTAAGGAAATTAAGAGCTTACTTCCCTTTTATATAGTAGGGAGGGTCAACAACAAAGTGGGGCCTAACCACTAAAAATCTTGCAGAGGGCTCACCTAGTGATGTCAGCTTAGCATATTGAAGAGATGTTTCAATGGTTTATTTCCTGAAAATGGAAAGAGTTATCACAATCAAATGGTATTTTAAGGCATCCCTTACCCTGAAAAGGCATTAGTTCTATGGACCATATATGTCTCAAACCTTGCTCGATAAACTCAGTGAACTTATGGCGGCTGAACACTAAATGCAAGTGGTCAGAGATCGCAAAAATAATAAGAAAATTTGAGTCATCACTTGGTGCAGAGGCCCTCAAAAGACCCACAGGTCGAGAAGCTCGAGGAGCTCTCTCCTGCTTACTATCGACAAGATTCGCGAAAGAGATGTAGGAATCCCTCGAAAGTTTGAAGTGAACACACCTCATAGGATGACAAGATCCATGCCTGACTAGTGACAAAGATATAAAGACTTACACGAGTGGGCAAAACTTGAACAAGTTCCTCGAAGACCCACAAAAATGACCGCATGACATTGTCAAGAGGCCCAACGATTCTCGAGAAATAGATCAGTTGTTGTATGATTGGTCAAAGAACTTTTATACTTTCAGGCCACAGGATGACATGGAGTATGTACAGTAGATTATCTAGGGGAGGCTCTCTCCCTGCTAGTGACAAGATCTACAAAAGGGGAGCAAAGTCACCCCGAAAGCCCTAGTCATCACCGTCTCAGGTAACGACAAGATCCTTACCAGGAGAAAAGATCGATCGAAGCTGATATCTGCTCAAAAGATGACACAACATAAGCATAAGGAAGCAATACGAGTTAACCGACCAAAGCACTATTACTAAATCAGTTTCTCATAATCCATGGGCCAAATTGAGAGTAAGTCCCTTCGAAGGATGTCATCGGTAAAACAGAAGATTTTTACAAAGCTAGATGGCGAAGGCAATTACAAAAGAATGGAAAGTTTCTTTTCATTAATATGAAGAAAGTATTTTTAGTTTTTTTGTATAATGCTAACAAGTTTTCAGTCAAAAAAAGGGGGAGGGGGAGGGGACGGGAGATAAGTTCTTATTTCGCAAGATCATAGCGGGTGGCTGACCCTTCTTCACTGCCTGAATCATCCTATCCATCGAAGCTTTCAGTCGACCTGTCCCGGAACATAGCAGAGAACTCCTTCTGCTCAGAATACTTAGGGTTGACCAAGCCATGAAAAACGAATTTCAGGTACTCTGCTTGACCTTCCTCACACTGTTCCTTAGAGACCTATGAGGCAAGCTTCTCCTTTAGCTCAACATTTTCTTTCTCTAAGGCTGCCACAGTGCTGAGGGATTCTTTGTTGGCCCTCACAGAGTCATTAAACTTAAGCTCTAGAAGGTTTCAATTTTCACAGACCCTTCTCAGATCTGCCACCAGCGAGACCTCCTTCTTCTGAGCTCCTTCCAGCGATCGCTCAAGATCGATCAAGGCTAACCCCAAAAAATGAGTGTTTTACACGGCCATCAGCTGCCCATGTCCATAATCTAAAGAATTTCTTGATGGTTGAAGTCTCTCATAGCACAACTGAGCCTTCCAGACCAAAATAGGCTTAGTAAGCTGGGGAGAGCTCCCTATTATCATCTATCTGTGAGTACCAATCTAAGGACTGATCCAGCAAGTCAAACCGCTTACTGGACTCCTCTTATATCCTCTTGACACTCCTGTGCACGAGCTACCACTTGAAGGCTTCTTTATCCTCTGCAATGGAGGGAGGGGTGGGACACCTGCTTCCTCCATTGGTTCCTTCCTAGCCAACGTACCTTTCCTCACTTGCGGCAAAACAGGGCCTCTCCTTCACATGACATTGTTGACTCCCTGATGAAGAACTAGGCAGAGCAAAAGAGGCAATCAGGCTCGCCTCATTCATCTCAGACAGTGAAATGAAAGAAGAACCTCTGACCTGCCCGACAACAGTCAGTGGCGCACCAGTCGCTTCACCAGCAGTAGAAGAAGAGGGAGTTGCAGTCGCGGCTCTATATGAAGTCCCTTCATAAATGGACTCCCTCTCGTCACCTTCCTCTGCATTAAAAAAGTGAGAACTTTTTTTATGAATAGCAGTGACATTGACAGTCACTTGGTCTTCAATAACAACGATAGGATGAGACAGACGAGGTATCTCAACGCCACATTGTAAGGGAGTGGGTCTCGTCTCTTACGGGTTACATGACTCCACGGAATGCTTCTGCCTCTGAATTTTATGTGGCGAGCTTCCTCTTTGCCACCCTTGATCAGATTTCCTCCTCAATGTTAAAAAGGCGTCACTGTTCCTCAGTAATCTCGCCTACCAAGACACGGGTGACCGTTAGCTCGGTGGTCTACTATAAGACCAAGAGGTAGCGACCTGTCAGCATCGTCCTACCAAATTATGTACTCTCTGGGAGAGACTTTGGCTTATGCACTACTTGTTCTGAAGGCTCAGTCTAAATACCTTAGGGGTCAGAACAAGAGCCAACCAAAATTTGTTTCTTTTAATTCTCTATTCCAAGCAAGTGAAGCTCTTTACCCGTCAAGAACATGAAAACTTCCTCCTTATCAACCCTTAATGAAAAGAAATGTGTGAATAGGTTGAATGACCATGTGATGTGCTCCCGACGACAATAGAGCACCAAGGTCATCACTACAGCTATGAAGTTTGGCAGTACCTACACAGGAATGACCCCATATGTATTGAAGACCCTCCAGAGCATGCCACACAAAGGCAACAGGAGGCCGTATTTGAACTGGAGTCGGTAGAAGAACATAAGTCGCCCAAGCTAACCACGGTAACTTCCGAAGGGTGATGTTGTTGAGAATAACATATTTTTTCAGCAACTCCTTCACTTCATTCTCAGTCATAAATGAATGATTGGCGTCCTTGATGGAGCTGAAGAGGTTGGGGGAGTACTTTAGGGCCATTTCAGAAAAAAAAGAGTGGTCGGGAGGCAGAACAAGAGAGGAAGGAAAGTCAAAGGCTCGGATGTAATAATTAAAATGCATAAAGTAAGAATCAGTAGGTTCGTGCCCTATTTATAGAACGAATGTGTAAAACGAGGTGCTACATAAGGTGAACTGCAGCAGTCAGTTAACTCACTAAGTGCTCGCAGCTCGCGTAATACTTTGTTCAATCGAATTTGAAAAGTGACAACCTCTGCCTGCAGGGTTGACATGGCTGAGCCCATGGAGACCAGAGGGACTGAAAGCCCCCGCACAAAATTGATAGCCAAGACACCTGTTGCTCCCTCCGAACAACAGGTCCTAACCACTAAGGACCCAGTCCTCCATGTCTGTTGCTCCATGGTTCCAAGGGGAGGTGACTACAGTTCCATTCAATCATGTTTAATACAACTAGTACGCAAAGAATCGAGCAGCTTGTATCCTCCCGAAACAATTGCTGGCAGGATTTCCATGAGCTTGGCCTGCAAACTAACCATTGCAGTAAGAACGGATGGCGCAGCATCTCTCAACTGCCCGCCTTCCTGGTGATTCTCCAACCCGGCCAATTCATCTACATTTAAATAATTCTAAGAAACCATTTAAGACTAGTGTAGGCCAAAGAAAGCTCTACATACTCAGATATCTATCTACTGAAGAAAGGGTCTCCAAACAAGTTTTTCTCTTCTATTGCTGTGAAGTGCCTTCATCTCCTAATAACAATGTATGAGAAGATATTCTGATCTCTGTTTTCTTCGACCTCTTTCTACCCTTCTCGGCCCTCCAGCGAGCAGGGTCAACTGGCCCTCGAAGCTCACTCTAGTATCAGGCTTAGGAACAACGACATCTCGACGAGGGACCTTCGACACCCCTCAAAATCCCTAGACGAGCTGGCTTTATCAGCTGGTGCAGGTTTGATCCTTGACCATTTTTCTTTCCTAACCCTGCTTTTCTGTATACAAGTCGCGGGTATGTAGCCCACCATGGCAAGAATCTTGGGGTCCACGAGAAGTTCTCTCAAATCTCCCGACATGATGCAATTCAATTATCCATGGAAGAATAACAACAACGATTGCAATGTCAAGCCTGTGATCCTATATATAGAGCACGTTGGGCACATGATCCAAGGGAAAAATAATTATTAAATAAATTTTTTCAAACTTACTACCAACAAAAGCTAATAATTTCCTTGTCTTTATTGTATATGTCACTTTCAAGGAGCAGGAAAATTCAGGAAACAGTATGTGTACACCAAAGCTGTCAACACAAATCTCAAAGCAATCAAACAACTCAAATGACGACCAGGCGATTGAGGCGTCCTACCGTCCTACGACCAACCGCGTAATCAATTATCGGTTGGAACTATGGCAAGAGATCCAAACAGCAGACCATGCCCGCAGTCCCAATCGACTAAAGCACATGCATAAAATCTTGATCTTGGCCAATCAGCCAACCCACTTTTACCATAGCAGATGAGATTATCACTCGCCCGAACGACTCAGCCGACCAACTTAAAACACAGTCACCACTCATCTGATCGCCTCAATCGGTCAAATTAAAGCATGTCAGCCAGCCACCAATTACCGCTATATTAGAATCCAACAAATATAGTATGAAATTCATATGATTAATTCAAATATCCATTATATTAAGAGTGGTTTCCATAACTGCTCAATCCTTTCTGTAATTGTACAAAACACACCTCTATAAATTGGAGACAAAAATACAAATAAAGGAGGGCTCCGTTACTCTCAACAAGGAATTCTAGACTTATTCTACTCTCTCTCCCTCATTCCTCTTTCGTCCGGTTCTAACTCTCAGAGCATGTTCACAAAGGATAATTTTGGATTCAACCTATATATATATATATATATAGTTCTGAAGAAATATGCTTGGAAATTTATTTTTAACAAAATTTCAATTTATTACATTTACGGTAATTACTAAAGTTTATCGTATTAGAAATGAAATAGGTTCCAACTATTGCAAATTTGTTCGAACTTAACATTAGAAGTTGGTTCAGACATGACTCAAAACTGGTTCAAATTATGATTCGAGCGTATATTCTCCTTCAGACGTAGCTGATCCCATCGAGCCCGCCACCGACGAAATCTCATCTCAAAATTTTCTTCTTATTTACATGTTGTCCAATCATGATGCCAACTCCGGTAAGCAGCTTGTTTGCGGTAATCTCATTTAAAATTAACCATGAGGTCTATTTTCAAAATAAATAAGCATGATGTATGAGAAATATAAAGTTTAATTTTATTTTGAGGAGTATAGTTTTATTCATAGGCAGAGACAAGAGGGGGCCTAAGAGGGCACAGGCCCTAAGGTTTGTATAAATAAAAATATTTTAATTTATTTGGAAATATATATATTTTTTAATATTTTTAAAATCCTTTTTTTAGAGAATAAACTGATTACAATTCTCAAATCTAAATTTTAAAAAAAAAATCAAATTATGCTTCAATTGAGCATGTTAGTAAGCTTTTGATGATACTATTCATGAACATAAATGAGTCGAACAATGCCCTATTCTAGCTTGTTCATTTGATTATCGAGTATTTGTAAAAATGTTCAAAATTGTTTGATAACATAATCAAACGAACATAAAAGAGCTCTTATCGAGTCGAGCTACCAGTAGCCTATCGAACGCTCGGTCATTTGCAACTCTAGTTGAAAATAACTTATCATTTTATATAAATTTAAATTAATTTTATTTAGACAGCTTCTCATATATTTGATTAATAAATATCCTTCAACTAAAGAACAACTAAAAAGAATTTTTTTTAATTTTAAGTACTAAATATATCATTCATAAATATCAAATATCAATATACAAATTATTCTATACTTTTAATACTTAGAACCGTCATTGTATAAAATATTTGTTTGAATAAGGTCTAAGATGACAATGATTACTGTTTTAGCATTGCCCGAAAATTCAACACATACTCAATTAATTTAAATGACAAGTAGAGACATCATATATTTTTACTAGGAAAGCCCTCGAATAGGGAAAAAATCACGGGAAATAGCTCATTTGAAATAATTCAATATGCAATTGTGAGTACATAGGCTCACTCTCCTCATAAATTAGGAAAGACGAAATTGCAAAATTAATTTACAAAAGTATTTTAGCAATAATAGTTTTAACGGGTAGCGAAGGTTGTAGTCAATGTTATGGAGGTAGTAGTGCCGTGAATGTTGTTAATGGTGGTTGTAGCACCAGCTTATCTTGGAGGTCATAGTTGAATGTCATGATAGTAGTTGGTTATCTCAGTCGTAAATGGTTATCTCCAAAGTATTGGTTGGCCACTAAGGCCTTAGCAGGGAGTTGCAATAACTTTTATAGGTCAGAATTGAGAGCTGTGTGATCTGTGAGCCACGTAGGTTGTAGTTTTCACATAGACCGTCGCGAGGAGCTATAATAACCTCCTTAGACCAGAGAGACTTGAGTTAAAAGTTGCATTAACTGTGATAACATCCATAGGGTATAGAGATCGGGGTTAGGAGTTGCATGAGCTGTGAGCCACACAGGTCATAATTGGTCACATAGGCCGTGGCGGGGAACTGTAATAATATCTGTTGAACGAAGAGGTAGGATTTGGGAGTTGCATGAATTGTGATAATATCTTGAGGCCACAGAGGCTGTAGTTGGGAGTTGCATGAGCTGTGATAGTATTCGTAAGCCACAAAGTTGGAGTTGGGAGCTACATGAGCTGTGATAGTATTTGTAGGTCACATAAAATAGAGTTGGGAGCTACATGAGTTGTGATAGTGTCTATAGGCCGCAGAAGCTAGAGTTGGGATCTGCAATAACTTTTATAGGCTGGAGTTGAGAGCTATGTGAGCTATAAGCCACATAGGTTGTAGTTGTCACATAGGCCGTAGCAGGGAGCTATAATGACCTCCTTAGGCCACAGAGACTTGAGTTGAAAGTTGCGTTAACTGTGACAACATCTGTAGGCTACAAAGGTTGAGGTTAGGAGTTACATAAGTTGTGAGTCACGTAGGCCATAGACGATCACATAGACCATAGCATGGATCTGCAATAACATTTGTAGGATGTAGTTGTTGGATTTTGGAGTTGTATGAACTGTGATAATGTCCTGAGGCCACAGAGACTGAATTTGAGAATTGCATGAGCTGTGATAAAGTTTGTAAGCCTCAAAGGTCAGAGTTGGGAGCTAAATGAGCTTTGATAATATTTATAGGTCACATAAACTAGAGTTGGGAGCTGCATGAGCTATGTTAATGTTTGTAGACCGCAGAAGCTGGAGTTGGGAGTTGAATGAGTTGTGCACCCCGTAGGTCTTAGTTGGTCATGTAGGTCGTAGTAGTGTGCTACATATAAATAGAGAGCTTCAAGAGTCTGGAGAAAGTCATCATTTCAAAAGTATGGTGATTATGATTATAAGCAGTTATTGCATGGCCCATTGTTACATTGCCTTTGAGGGGCATCGTTACACAATATGTTGGGTGCATTGTTGCACAGTATTCAAATGCTTTGTTACACTATGTTCGGAGTGCGTTGTTAAATCATTTTCATGGCTCGTTGTGATTCCACAAGGGGCTTCATTGTCATAAGTAGGGGACGGTCGACTGTGGTGACGATGGTCGGCGAGCAGTGGTCAATGGTGGTCGACAGTTGTAGGAGCGGGTGACATGCACTAGACCTTCCCTGAGGAACAATCGACCTTAGCTTCTTCTCCTACAAGTCCTAGGCTTCAGGTTCAAGGTCTTGTTCCCCTTTAATGAAGAGGGTATGACTCTATTTATGGAGTCTAGAAAATGACTCCAATAAATGAAGAAAAAAAGATTGACCACTTCATAGGACGACCCAAAAAGTTCAACTTGATTGGACGGCATTCTACAAATATTTGAGTCATGAACACAGTTGGACTTGTGTGATCTTGGGCGTCTTTAACTCATCTTATCGAGACACTCAATTTGATTATAAGATTGTCAAATTTGAAAATCATCTGATTTTAATTAGGCACCAAAAGCTTTAAAAAAAAGTTTAACAGCTTGATCTAAGTTTCATTTAATTCAGATTGGGTCAATGTTGGTGGCATTGCATTCGTCTCGTCGAACTGGTTAATTTAACTATAATTTTACTAAAATCAGAGTTCTTGATAGTTTAAATATTCCATGCTAAAAAACTTACGTCAAGATTTATTTCAAGCCTCAAGATCCATGCCAACTAATAAAAATTTATTGGTCACATATCAACTACACTAATCGAAGCGTGATGTTTTAACTCTTTAATAATTAAAAATAATTTTTTATTAATAACCAAGTATTATAAATTATAAATATTTTTATCACATATTTGTCATATTATATTACTAAATTCTAATAAAAATTTTAATAGTCCACCAACATCAATCTCAACAAATTTAGAAATCAAGTAGATTTTTCAAAAAAAAAAAAGAACTATTTTTTGCCTTGTCACTGAATAATTTTTATGTTGGCCATCGACTTTACTCCTTAATATTTAGAAAATAAATGCTTATGATTAGTTTGCACAAATATCTTACCTCAAAAGAAGAAATTTCAAGAGCATTCAATAGAAATAGTGACCCGATCTTCCCTTTTTCTATAGAAGAAATATCAACCGCATACACGAGCGTTTTTTATGCACGTAATTCTGTGTGTGTATGACCTCCAAAAATCCCTCAATAACTTAAGGGTTATTGAGAATAACATCTCAATAACCTCCCAATAACCTACCAATACATTATGTGATTCAACGCTCATCTTTTTTCCTGTCATTCCAGGATTTTATAAAGTTATTGGAGATATTAACCCCAATAACACCGATATAATCCTCAAATATCTCCAAATAACCACCACACGCACGCTAAATATTGTTCCCACGTACACCTACAAACTTGTCCCACTGGAAATATGTAACTTTCCGTGCACCAATGGTAACGATATGCTCTTCATCAAACATTTATATTCCACTCAGTTGGTGCCACGTCATAAAGTACCTGTAACTTTGCCAAAGCTGAAGCTTTTTTTTTTTTCATATTTTTTCATATTTTTTTATATTTTTTTAAAGACAATTCCGCTTTAAAAAAGCAGGCATTAA
>NW_018234757.1:0-791 GCF_001263595.1 Phalaenopsis equestris
ATTAACATTTAATTTAAATAAATTAATACAAATTAAAAAAAATTTAATTAGTTATAAAAATACACAAAATTATTTGAACCCTGATGATATTTTCTGAAGCTTCTCTGACGACGGGAAAGTTATTAAAATTTATTCAAAATTTTCCAAGTCATATTTTAATTTATATAATTATAGTAAGCCAAAAAAGTCATCCAAGCTTGAAAATTAGGGTTACAAAAATAGAGATGATCTCTGACCTTGGAAAAACAGAGAACCTCTGATGGGAAACAAACCCTAAGAATCTCAAGCCATGCTGAACAATATTTAATCAAAATAAATTAAAATACTAAATAGAGTATTTCATTAATCAAAAAATAAGGAATTAAAAAATAATTTTTATTTTTAATCGAAATTATTCTCCTTTATTAACTGAGTAAGTGGGTATTTTTAATTTATTTTTATGACTTTTCTATACAAAGTTATGAATTTTCAAAGATCTGGTATTTATTTAATTTAGAAAAAAACATATTTTTCTACTTATCCATGCAGCATTGACTGGATCCTAGGCAGCTCCGTAAGACCACGCGACACTCCAGCATTTGACAACGCCTTCTGCCTCAGCTGCCATGCATCCTACTGCTTTGTTCCATCCATCCGTCCTGCAAAATCTAGAGCAACCATTTGATACAAGCGAAAACAGACGACATCTATTCATCATCCCCAATCTCCCTAACCTTGAGAGCCATTTAACTTCAAAACATAAGATCTCTTCAATGCTCAACTAAATCACATGGGGTTTGTTCCTACACGTT
>NW_018234758.1:0-393 GCF_001263595.1 Phalaenopsis equestris
AAGTACTTTGATTTAACCCTCTCTTTATTCCTTTTTAAAAAAAAAAAATTTTTTACCCATGAGATAAATATAAAGCTTAATCATGGGTTGGTGGTTGGCTTTAAACTCAACTCTAGAGTCTAAGATGAGTTAAGGTAAGGTTTATTTGACCATACCAAGCTCAATTGGTTTGGATTTGGCCATAAGTTCAAGAAGGTGCATATGACCAAATATTATGTTTGTCCTAGGTTAGACATGTCAATTGGCCCAATTCAATATGGAATTTAGTGTAAGATACCATGAGGAACAACTTTCATGAAGGGTGAAAGTCATTTTGAGGTCAATTGGTTAATCAATTTGGTGGATTTTTTATTTTTGACCCATTTTAAGCATATTGGGCTAAGTTTGGGTCAA
>NW_018234758.1:445-790 GCF_001263595.1 Phalaenopsis equestris
ATCATGATGAACAACTTTCATGAAGGATGAAAGTCATTTTGAAATCAATTTGGTAGTGAATTTAGTGGATTTTGATGAAATTTGGATTTAGACCCAAATTAGGCATATGGGGCTAATTTGGGTCAAACTTGAGCTAGCTTTAGACTAAGCTCAAATTGATTATTGTGTTTTGTCACAAATGACCTCACAAAAGAATTTTCAACAAAAATTGGATGCCACTTTGAGGTTTAGGGCATTCAATCGTTGAGATTTGGGGTGTTAGCCAATATTGGGGCTAATTTGATGTTTTGGTCAAAGATGGTCAAATTGACCAATTAGACCATGGTGTAGTTGGACAAAATGAAA
>NW_018234759.1:0-325 GCF_001263595.1 Phalaenopsis equestris
CATCCCCTAGTTCTTCCTCCTTTGGATTCCACAATTAATTTTTCAAATTTGAGTCATTTCCTTTTCACACCTCATTTGTCAGATCTCATTGAAAAGTCTTATCATTTTGACCTCTTTGAAGATAATATTTTTTTGATTTTTATCGAGAGCTTTCTTAGATGACTTCGGTCATTTAAAATGTAATTAACTATAGGGGTTTGCTCTTATAGGAAGCTTGTCCGACCCTAGCTTAATATAAATTCTATTTAATTCTTTGTATTAGATAGGGGAACTTGTCAGCAAATAAAAAAATTTTGCAGACCAAACGGACGTCATATATTTCTTA
>NW_018234760.1:0-853 GCF_001263595.1 Phalaenopsis equestris
TAAGGAGCTTCTTAGGAAGTCTCCACATCAGGCACTACCTGGTTGATTGATTATTCAAAATTTTTACAATGGTTTCATAGAATCCCTTAGATCTATTATTGATGCTACCGCTGGTGGTTTGCTCCTGTCAAAGTCATTTGGTGAGGTATATTCTCTAATTGTGGTATATGGCCACTAACAATTTCCCATGGCATTTTGAGAGAGTAAACCTTAGAAAGGTAGTTAGTGTACATGACATAGATGTGCTTTTTAATTTAACTTCTCAGGTAGCAGTCATATCTAAGAAGCTAGACCAACTTGGAATGAACCAATTTCAAGGACATCCAATAATTGAGGAAAACTCATTTGTACAATTGGTTGATGCTAATACTTCATTATTTGAGACACTAAATGTGATAAAAAAAAACATTCCTAACAAACCTTACTCCAATTTTATAACCTAGGTTGGAAGAATCATCCTAACTTTAACTAGAACAATGACTCTGGTGGGGGAAACCAACAATGAGAAAACAATCAAGCAAATCATTTAAAAAATTAGAACAACCAGGGTAGTACCAACTATAGACTTCCTTATCCTACAAAACTTAACTCTAACCCACAATTCAAGCAGAATAAGTTGTCTTGGGAGGAAGCAGTATTGTAAATGAGGAATCAACTACATAGTCAATGTGTAGAAATTAGGAACATAGAAAACCTGTTGGGATAGATATCTAACTTACTTAGCAATCAACCCGAAGGAACTCTTCCGAGCAACACTGAGAATAGCCCTAAAGAGAAGAATAGTTGGCGTGTGAAAGCTATCAAATTAAGGAAGGGTAGAGAATTGGATGATGTAGTTCAAAAAAATGTTAAA
>NW_018234761.1:0-299 GCF_001263595.1 Phalaenopsis equestris
CTGAATTAGAAATAATTGTTAGAAAAATTTGAAAATGAAAAAAAAGAAAAATCATTCTAGCAAAAGGGCTTGCAACTCAAGTAATGTTGGAGATGAAAATGAACATCATCAGAGACCTTTAAGGGATAATGCTAATCGTATAACAGATGAAATTTATTTGAGTATACGAAACCCTATTGTAGCTGCCAATTCGTTTGAGCTTAAACTTGCTATTATCCAAATGGTACAAAACAATCAGTTTGGGAGAAAACCAACTGTAGATCACAATTTACACCTTACTAGTTTTCTAGAATTGTGTG
>NW_018234762.1:0-453 GCF_001263595.1 Phalaenopsis equestris
AATTCATTAAAAATCATATGTTTTACAAATAATTTCTATTTTCAATCTGCATTATTCTCCTCTATGTACTCAGAAAGAAGTGTATTTTCTTTTATTTTTATGATTTTTCTATAAAAATATATGGATTTTTGAAGTTTGGGTATTTAAAATAATTCAAAAATCCTTATTCTTTATATCCAATGCGGCGCTGACTGGATACTAGGTGGATCCTAACGAACACGCGGCGCTCTGCCATTTGACACCGGCAGCCCCTTCAAATGCCATGCGGACCGCACTTTATGCACCAAGAGACTGTCCAGCCTTTTCTTGTCCATTAGATACACGCGCGATCGGACGACTCTCCGTTATCGTCCTCATGTGACCTAACCCATGAGCCGTTCACACTAAAATATTAAGATCTTAGTCTAGACTCAACCAAATTGGATGGGGTTTGTTCCTAAACCTTCATCTACT
>NW_018234763.1:0-376 GCF_001263595.1 Phalaenopsis equestris
ATTTTTAAAGATAAATATCACTTTTGACACCTAAAAGATTTTTTAAAATCAAAATATAAATCAAAAAATTATGAGACTTTGTTTTTGAGTTCTCTATGATCAAGGATATTTTATAAAAATAAAATTATATTTAAAATAAAAACTGGATTTTTAGCCTATTTTAAATATTTAAAATAATTAAAAATTCATAAAAATCGCAAAATTAATAAAACTCATTGAAATGTTCTAAATTGCTTCCTAATCACTTAGGAACAATTCGAATATTTTTCCTGACTTCATTGAATTTTCAAGATTAAAATAGTTTTTTAAGGGCTAAAAACTAGCTTTCACTAAAATAAATTCAATAAATAAAAAAAAATCAAAAAATTATAAAATT
>NW_018234764.1:0-2692 GCF_001263595.1 Phalaenopsis equestris
GACTTCTTAAATATTTAGGTGGCATGAGACTTATGATCTGTTTGGGGCAGCTGCAGCTTAGCTGTCCCGGGAAGCTGCTGCCGGTAAGTTGTCTGATTGTTTGTTTCAAATGTTTGAAAGCAGCTGTCACGCAACTGATTCTGGACAAATGACCATTATACCCTTGTTTAGTAATATTGCTCATAACAAAACTGTCATAATCATATATTTGATACTTCAGAAGCTAAATTAACTTCAGAACAGTACAAAAGTTTTAAATACACACCTCACTTAACGAGTACCAAAAATGCAAAATCTAAAAAATTATTAAAATTACAATTAATATAATGAATAGATTGTTTTTAACATGCAGACTGTGTATGTCTCATGTTACACTGTCCACCAATATGGTATCCATTCTCGATCACCGTCGGTCGTGGAATTCGCTGGACTGTCTGCCTATAGGAAGAAGTCACACTGCTCTGCGAAGATTCGCGGGCAGCTGTAGTATTGTCTCTCATATTTATGGGTCCGACATGACATCAATAGAGAAGTCTATAATCTGCAATCGCAGAGTAATCGTCGGGATGTTCTTGAAATTCTTGAGCTAATCTTTCTTTGAATGCTGCAAAAGATAATACATTAGTGAAGAGAGGAATTTAATTTGCTAAAAGAAGTAATTAAAAAAAATTACACTTACAAATAGCGTAAAAATTTCAAACTAGCAATATAAAATATAAAGTACAAATGTCTTTAAATAATAGAAATATAGCACTGAAAATTCACTATCCAATAGAAATGTTAAAAATGTTTTGACAAAGGCAATGAATTACATATAGTACTGAATAAATTACAAATAATCCAATCAGTCTCCTACTAATGCATCAGTAATTTTTTTCTTTAGCTCCGTCATTTCGCTAGCACCCTCACCCTCTCTAGTACAGATACTAAAATGATTATTCTCAACTCAGTGACAAGGAATGCTTGAGTTGGTTTTCAAAGGCTTCCAGAGGTACATGCTCCTGATCCTCGTCTGACCTACGAAAGTTAATGTCGTTCTGCCCTATGAAAGTTAATGTCGTTGCGGGAAGGATATCGTCTAATATAATTGTGCAGAGTCATCGTGGTAATTATAATTAGGACCTGTTTGGGTAATAGGTAAAATGAAATAACGTGGAGTATAACCTATTTCTTCTTTCAAATGCTAAAAGTCCTCTCGATAATACCGCGTGATGACAAATGTTTTTTTATTAAATAGCTCTTTCTACCACATGTTATATTATTAGCTCGCTCAAAATCAGATATGTGATATCTCATATCAGGATAGAGCTTCAAATACCCTCGCTGCAATGTATATCCAACATCAACAAAGTAATATTTACCTAAAATGTATTGCATAATTAGTTTGAATGTTATAGTGAATCACAAAAGTAATTGGGGCTTGATCGTGCAGCTTTGAAAATTTTACTATCGCGTGCATTACCCTCCCAACCATGCATGATAAATGTAAAACACATATTGAATTCACAAACAACCATGTCATTCTGCGTGGGAGAACCTCAACTTTCGATGAATGCGATATCTTCATTGGAACCTGTGCATCAACATGGGTTCTATCAATTGCTCGAATGCAATCCTATGGAAATAAGTTCGTAATGAACGACATGAACAGTGCAATATTGAATGCAATGAATTTGAAATGCTACCTTAAGGAACGACATGCACCTTGCATCATGTGAAATCTTCGTAGGAGTCCATTCGAACATAGGATCAGTTGGTTTTATGACTTACGAAGAAAGGCTTGCAAGTGCATTCAAACCTACTGAGAAATATCTATAAATCGTTTCAGATGAGTGTTGAATTCTTTTCATTGCTTCTCACATTGACTCGTTCTGGGATAATATGTACAGGGTTATCGCCAAGGCCTCTTGTGAAGTTGTCCTCAATGACCCATGAATTCCATGAAATCTAATGCCAAACATGTTGCTGAATCTCGTTGGGTGACCGACAAGCAGCTCCCCAACCAATTTGTCCCTAATGTATGAGGATGTCAGACATGGAGAGCAATGAATGTACTTGTTGTAATATTTATAGATCAAGCATACGTCTGCAACTCTCCTTCTGTGTCTTTCTCTAGTTGAATCCATGTAAATGTATATCATTCTAGCTGACACAAAAACATTAATAAATTAGCTACAACCATGCCTCAAGCTGCACGAATAATATAATGAACATTTATGAAGCACAAATAACATAAGCATCAAACTAGTGGCAATGAGGGAACATTCTCCCAAGCACATGAAATATCCAAAGCATAATTAATACAACACACCAATATAAATGTCCCAAGCAGTAGTACTTAAAAAAGTGTCTCATATCGTCATGCAATTGTAATAATATCGTAGGTACGGAAGCCTTTTGTCCTCGGGCATCTTCACGAAAAAATTCCTATGAGTCGGATCGTCAAGCAATTATATCACAAACAAATGCAACTCAGAAAGCTCATCACTTGAATTCAGAAATTCCAGAACCATATCCATAGAAGTAACTTCTGTTGGGCGGGGTTCAACACTACAAAAATCCACAAGATGTGATATTTTTTTATAAGGTAAGCAACATCGCCTTTCTTTTTATGCTCAACTCGAGGACGCTTAGTAAGACCAGTGGACTCAATTTCGTGGGATTCCGCGCTAGGGACATCGCTGAAATGACC
>NW_018234765.1:0-3037 GCF_001263595.1 Phalaenopsis equestris
CTAGACTGTTTTTGAACTTGTCATTCATTCTCTAAGGCATTAGGGGCAAGTTGTAGAGAGGTATTTATGACTTTAGTGGAGATGGATGGATGAGAAAATCTTTCAATTGATTCCCTCTGATTTTCCAAATTTTTATTTAAAACAGGAGTGGTATTACTATAAGTATGAGGAAGAGAAATTTCATCAGGTATAGTAGGTAAATCAGGTTCAATAACATCAATGTTTCCTTCATGCAATGTTTCCTGGGCATGCACATCAATAGAAGTATTAGGAAATGCATTTTCCTTAAATAAATCAACATTTTGCATGGTAGGGTTTTCCTCTTTCTCCGGCTCAACATTAGGTGGTGTGGCTTGATGAATAACAGGATTATGATTTTTTTGTGAGAGTAGGAGGTTGAAAGACAATAGATGCTTTAAGGTGGGGATTCAATATATAACAAAGGGAAGTAGGATGCCCAAACATAGAGCAATGAGTGCAATATGGGGAATGAGGTTCAATTTCCACCTGTTGTCAATGACCTTGATGTTGAGAAAATCTATATCTCATTACAAAAGGGTTTAGTAATGTCCATTTCAACCAGGACACTACCTTCAGAAGGTCTAGTAAGAGTAAAAGTGGCACTATCCATTTTCAAAGGTTTACCATTAGCAGCAGCCAAAGAAAAGAGAATCTCATGATTGAAAAGATATAATCTGAGATTAAGAAACTGAATCCAAACATGTATAATCGACAATTCAGATTTAGGATTGAAATTAACATACCATTTCGTAAATTTCATAACATGATTATCAATTCTCAAAAATCTCTTGGGGAAAAGTCTGGTATAATTCTCATCATTTGCAAGTTGTATCAATATATGTCTTCCATCCAAAATCCCAACTTTCCACCAGCTCGTTAATTTTAGCATTTCAAATTCCCTTCTGATTAAATCTACTTTAGGATGCCCATACATGAATTTACCAACCAAAGCCAAATGGAAGGAAGAAGCCAAAATCGAGGACTCAGCCTCAAAGTTGTACGTTGCAGGAGTGTCATTCTTTTTCCCAAGTTTTTTTAATAAAGGATTAATCCCACCAACATTAAGTGTATCATGGAAGCCTTGTGAAAAAAGATAGGAGGTGGGAGTGCCGGCCCTCCACCCCCGTCTAAGACCGCATCAACAAACGAAGGAGTAGGAGTAGGCATAATAAAAGACTAAAGCAAACAAAACTAAACAGAAGAAAGGAAAGATCTCACCAGTCATTGCACGAGAGGAGAAGAGGGAAATAGAAATTGTCATAAATGCCAGAGTGGAAGGGAACCCTAGCCGTCGCCATTATATATATATATATATATATATATATATTTGAATTTATAGATCGTGGTACTTGAAATTAGTAAAGTATACCTTTTTTTTCTTTTTTAAGAAAATATACTAGTTTATTCATAAACAAAAGTTACACTAATATTCATACTTTCATATGAAGCATAACATCCTTTAATTTTTATACTTTAGCATTATTTTGAATTTTTTTATTTTCTATTGTGAATATTTTGTTTAAATTTATCTATTTAGAAATGTGGTACATTTTTACTAGTTTGAAATTTTAAATTTATAATTTTGAATTCTTAGAATTTTGAAATTTGTATTTGTAGTTGTCATGGGAGGATAACATAATTTGGTTAGAATTATGTATTTGCATAAAATTATCAAATAGCTTTCATTTTTAAGCATAAAATAACTATATAACATTTTTTTATGTAATTTAAAGATAGTTACCCATGAACAACCACACTCTTATTCTAATCAATACATGTTGACTCTCTCTCTCTCTCTCCCGCTCTCTCTCTCTCTCTTTCTATATATATCTTTCTCTACATTGATATTTCTCTACTCTAGTATATTAAATTTCTCTTATAAAACCTATTCTATTTTTGGAGATAAAATTTATGATTTCTTATTGCTATTAAAATTATTTAGAAAAATTCTAAAAAGGGGGAGGGGGAGCCAACCTTCTAAAGGAAACTAATTTGGTAAATCTTTCTAACCTATTTTTTTGGTTAGATATAGGAACTCAATTAGTTTGTGTTTTTTGTTTATTTGCTCTCATAAGTTGCTAGGTTATTATTCTATCATTATTCATGTGCATTAGACAAATTTTACCTAAATAAATCGACCCAAGTTGACATGTAAGATAATTAACACTTCAATGGATCACCATAGCAAGACCTACAGATTAGTAGAAGATAGCTTTAAAATATGGATAGTCATTATATGTGGATAGTTATGCATTCATGTTATTGATTATCACAACACATTAATGTTATTCATGGTCACAATTTAAAATTATTTATTGGCCATCTATTGGTAAAGTACTTTGACAACATCATTATTAATTACTCTGATAAAAGTTCACATTTGGCGTTATTTTGCACCAAATAATTAGAAAATAAAGAGGAAATGTGAACATTGAGAGTGCATGGCTTCCTTTGTTAGCTTGATATTATTCCTCTAAGCATCACTGAATCTGCTGAAGAGTAGAAAGAAAAACGTTCCAAAATTTAAATACATTGTAAAATAGGTAACCCTTAAATCATTTATTGATATTAAAGGCATACAGCCCTGCATTCTTGTATATTATTAGGATATTTAGCACCATTATGGATCTAATTAAATATTTATTAAAGAAAGAAAAATCTACTTAGAATAAAGTTTTAGGATAAATGAGAAAACTAATTAAAGTCTTTAGCCCTCATTATGAACACATATACTTATTAACTTCACTGATACATTTAAAGTGACTTGCAATTTTCCAAGTGTCTAAAATTAAACAATGTTAAATAAAAAAAACTATCGAGTGGCTTTTTCCAATGAAAAGTGGAATGATGCTAGTATGTGACATTCTACACATAATTGAAATTTAATGCTTTCATTCAATCTTTAAATAACCATAAACAATATTATTTAATCAGGAATTTATTTTAACTTTAGTTGTTATGCTTTGAAAATTCTAAAACAAATTATATATATATATATATATATATATGAACTATT
>NW_018234765.1:3091-5924 GCF_001263595.1 Phalaenopsis equestris
TGTGTGTGTATGTGCAAGCGCGCGCGCGCGCGGGCGCCTAAAAAGTCATAGACCACCTCTGGAATTTTAGATTTTTCCTTGAAAACTAATCTATGGTAAATTATAACCTAGTGAATGTATCATTTAGAACATCACACATAGTTACATCATTAGAGTTTCAAATTCTTTAAATTAGTTGTGTCACTGATTACTATGAGATCTGAGATAGTTTTTATTGGTCTATTTAAAAAGTTAGTCCGTGGCTATATTATTTTATAGATCTTTCATGTTTATTAATACATATGATAAAGGAGATATGCATCCCAATTACATCTTAGAGATAGTTCTTTTTTCAAGGGTTCTATTTTAAGGAAATAGGAGGATATTTTGGAAACTAAAAACAATAAATGAAATTTAGTTCATAATTTTCTAGCCATCTTTGTAAGGAAGTTGAATGGATTGGGACCAAAAGTTACATTTGTCATCCAACGCTACAATAATTATATTTATATGGTACATTTCCATGGAATTTATCATATGCCTTCCTAAAAGGATAAGATAACATATTTATTGTTGTTAATGGGTATTCCATTGTTTTCAGTTGTTTGCTTTGCTAATATTGCAATAATCCATCATATAATAAGGTTATTTGATAGAAATATTTTAATATTGCATGGACTCCAATCAACCACAATTTTTTAAAATGATCTAAAATTTATATTATTTTTGTTTTTAATTTTCCACCCTTGGAATGGTGATCAGCTTGAAATAATAAACATGACTCTAGAAAACGTACTAAGATGTTTATCTAAAATATTCAAGGAATCAATCTTCATCTACTTAAAATACAAGTTGAAATATTTGCACTCTTCCAAGTTAATTAATGAAGTAACTTTTGAAATAATTCAAGAGTATAACCCTAAAAAGCTTCTATATTTAGATATCATGCCACTCATGTATTTTAAGATTCATCATATGCATTTGGACATTATTTTCATATCTTTCACTAAGAAGTTAAAATTTATTAGAATAAAAAAAAGTTAAGTATACTAAATAAAGAGAAAAAATTAATTCATTCTATTATAGGTGATCATGTATGATATGAATCAAGTAGAAAGATATATTTCTGCTAACTATAATGGTTACATCACAGAGCTTCTGTTCCTTGCAAGATTGTTAGAAAATATATTTTCTTAATGTCAAAGATTTAATATCGTTTAAAAGTGTTTTCCAAGCTCTAGATTTGTATGATAACAATTGAGAGGAAGTGATGAACATTATTTTTTGGTATAAATCAAACCTTAATTATTTGGGGTTGAGAAAGATATCATATATGATGTGCCAGTAGACGGAGTCTCTTCATAGATTCTTAGTGAGGAGGAAGAAAATGCCCAAAGTTAGGAGATTTTGTTAGCAAAATATAATGGAATATAACAGAGCTAAGAAAATGAGTATTAATATAAAATCTAGATATAAGAGTTCTTTGAGTTTGATAAGAGTTGATACTACCATGGATATTAATCATATGAGAAAAAAAAAACTAATGAAACAGTCCAATCCAATAAGAATGTTGTTGCATAATGAGTCCCAATAAGGAAAATAGATAAAGACTTTCACTTATGAAATTCTTTTTTTTAATGTTGTATGAAGAAAATGCAAATCCTTCCGTATATATAGTCCATGTTTGTGGATATTTATAGCAGATTGAAAATTTTGATTTCAAATTCTAAATTCATTGAAGTTTAATAATTTGAAAGTTTAATTATCATGGGAGATTGATATCGTTTAATTTGATTTTATGTATTTGCATAAATTAATTAATTTCAAATATTTTTTTCAAGTTTTTTGTTCGACTGAAGGGTTTTTGATGAGAGATGTAGTTGATTACATACAAAGAAGAACCACCTCCTCATCCATATAAATTCATTCTAACTCATACCTCTCAATTTAGTTTCAAATTATAAATAATTGCTTGATATTTAGAGGCATTCCAAGTTGACAGGACTTAATTGTTTTCTCTTTAAAGTAAGTTTAGTAATATATATTATATTGTTATTGGAGAATGAAGTTAAGAGAGTTTGTTTTAAGAAAAAAATATTTAGAGGCATTCCAAGTTGACAAGACTTAATTGTTTTCTCTTTAAAGTAAGTTTAGTAACTCCTCCAAACATTACCTTATTTTTAAGATATAGGAATTTGTATAATTTATGTTTTTTAAATACTTTTATAACATTTTCTTACCATCTTATCAAATTAAACGTAAAAATGTAACATTGAGAACCCATTTTTGTTTAATATGGCAAGACTAGGGTAACATAAAGGAGTCTAGGTCCAAAATTTATGGATCAAAATACATTGAAACTTTGCTAAAATTTTTAGATTTACATGAGAAATACTAAACAATAATTTACATATGTTTTAGCATAGCTATGTAATACTAAGTTTGCTTTCTAAGGAAAAAATTCCACTTATTGTGATATCCATGAGATTGACTCTTTCTTAACTTATATTCTCTAAAAAACTCATTGTAACATTTTTAAAAAGTTATATAATCTATAGATGACCAGATTCATTAGACTAAATGCTTAAGATTAAAATTAAGGCTTCTATGGCTTTAGGTTATCCTTTTCTACCCAAACCCTTGTATACCCTTAGCACTAATTTCACTAGTTGATTAACTCCACCAAACCCTATAGACTCATTCTAACATTGTTAGGAAAGGATAGAACCCATATCTAGTCTTCAGCTAGTTGCTCAACTCCATGACACAAAATAAATTAATAATATCAATGGTTCATTGACCCAACTCGCAATTACACAGATATTTAAGTTCTAAAAAATGACAAAAACTTGAC
>NW_018234766.1:0-1369 GCF_001263595.1 Phalaenopsis equestris
TGAAAAAAATTTACTTAGCAAAATATTCTTACTTATACTTAAGTTGCTATAATTGGAACGAAAATTTGATTCTTTTTTTAATTTTTTTATGAAAATAAAGTAAACAACTAATTAACTTAATTAAATGTTTTCAAGATGATGGTTATATAAGTAAAATATCTTTTTCCTTATCATGAATGAGTAATAAGTATAAAATTATGTTTTGGAAGTATGCTAAATGTGTTGTGCCAAATAAGAGCAATAATATTCTTTACCCTTACTAGAGATGATATAAAGAACATTGGCTAATCTACAGTTTGAATAGTCTTGAAGACCAATTAGGTAAGGAAGATACTAGCTCTCACTCTAGAGTTTCCTCTTCTCCCTCCACCTGGGGGCTAACATCTTGTATCAAAACCTAAAACTATAAATCAAATTGAGGGCTTCAGCCTGTCGCTCTAAAGTCTAATTCTACACCCTTAAAAAGTTTTTTTCCCCATTTTTTTTGTCCCAACCCCATGAACTACATCATCATTCATGAAATCAATATGTTATTCTAACCATTTGTTGACTGAGATAATACCATCTTGGATCTTACATGTTCTTACAATAGGTATTAACATCTTAATTGGCCAAATCAAGAAATAAATGAAGTGCAAGGTTTCGAATCATCACAACTTCTTCCAACAATGAAGTCTAATACTTCACACAACTTCCTTTAAACACTTAATCATTTATCATTTTAAGTAAAAAGATAAAGAAACCTACTTATAATCCATGGAGTAAATAAAACCATACATGAGTTTAAAAGTAGAAATTATGCACACAAATAAGAAATTTAAATTTAAACTAAGTGTAGTCACAAAGATAAACACTTATCTCAAATCTTCTCCACCAAATGTCTTAAAGTTCCTTTGAATTCTCTTCCTTCACTCATAATACAAACTAACACTCAAAATAAAAAGAAAGTGGCCGGTGGCGGCGGCGCCGCGACGACAACTCAAATGGATGGTTGCTGTAAAATTTGATGGGTGGTTGGCCTCTTGTCTTGATGATCCAAGTCTTCTTTTAATAAAAGACCAAAAGGTGCCTTGGTGTCCCTTCAAAATGTGTCTCCATTCAATGAATCTTCTAGAAGTTTCCTCCTCAAAAGCTAATTGAATGAATTTTTGTGTCCATGGGATATTTCCCACATTTTTACTAAGGGTTGCTTCAAATACCTCTTAAAAAATTTGTCTAAATTCAATGAATCATCAATTAACTACTTCTAGCACTCAAGTGCGGAGTACCTGGTGCTTAGATGCGAGGCTTTAGCACTTACGTGCCCTAGTTCATTTTTGCACCTTACTTCATCCTTGCTCTAAATTTGACCCTTTTTCACTCCTTTTAG
>NW_018234767.1:0-363 GCF_001263595.1 Phalaenopsis equestris
ATTGGTCCATGGCTTATTGATGGTGGTTGACACTTCAAATCTACCAAGATACCCAACCTAGCTTTTTGCTCCTAAACTCCACTAAATTACCTAGATACCCTTGGGACCCCAAATTTGGCCAAAATTCCCAAATTTACCCAAAATATCCAAATTGGTTCAAAAATCATTTCAAACACCTTGAAAACACCCAAACTACCCAAAATCGCCAAAAATTGGCAAAATTACCAAAATACCCCTCCTATAGCATAAAATTCCAAAAATTCTAAAAAATCCAAAAAATTCCCAAAACCTCCCAAATATTTTTAATTTCATTTTCCTTAACTATTAAATGACCCAATTTGGCTAATTTGACCATATTTGACC
>NW_018234768.1:0-3885 GCF_001263595.1 Phalaenopsis equestris
TGGAAGGAGCAAGTGCTCCATCTTCATTAGAATAAAGCAAAGCAACAGAATTACAAACAAAAAATGGGACCTCTAAATAAACTGCAGGGTAAGCCCATCATATATAAGGTTGGGATCTATTTTGGTATTAACTAGTTTCCTTTGAATGGTTATTTGGATTTGGATAAATGCCTTCTTTCTTGGAAAGCTGCACCACTTTATGATAGTAAGCTAAATTCTTTTCCTCTGGTTATTTTGTGGTTTTTTTGGACTGTGAGGAATGCTGATAAGTAAGACATGCTCCCTCCCAACTCTGATCATACCACCTCATATATCATTTCTTATTTTATCAAAGTCTCTTGGCTTTTTTCAGTACAAGTTATCCATCCTTCAAGGGGTAGGAAGGCCTCTTTGATAAAGTGGCAACCACCCTCCGTTGGTTGGGTCAAATTGAATGTGGATGGAAGCTTGACTATTAATGGTGCTGGGACTAGAGGTATTTTTCATGATGACTGTGGCAGTTGCCTCTATTTCTTTTCTTCTCCTGTTAGTGCCTACTCCTTTAGAAGCAGAATGTTTTGCCATTTGGTACGCCTTACAGGTTGCAGTAATTTTTCATTTCAATATGATTTATATTGAGATCGATTCATATGCTATCGTTAATATGTTCAATAAGGTCTCTCCTTTTACTTGGAATGTTCTATGCTTGATGAATATTATGCAGGATTACATTAAAAAGCATCATTTAGCCATATAAATGCATTTTATTTACAGGGAATGTAATTCCCCTGCTGATTGGCTCGCTAAACAGGGTTTAAACAAAGTTTTCATGGGTATTTTATCCCCACCTCAATTACAAGTTCTTCTCAATGGAGATTTATTGAATATGCCTTATATTAGGAGATAGTATTTCTCTAGTTTTTTTGCAATGTTTCAGTCCTAATCCTTTCAAACCTCTCCATTTCTTATGGTTTTCCAATCTATCATGCTTATTGCTCTCGGTTCTTGGCCATCTCACGTGCAGGAACTTGATGAAATTTTAGCTCCTAGGTTTAGGACTTTTGCGCATATATGCTTTTTCACATTTTTTTTCACAGCATTTGAACAGGGGATATCTTATTTCAACTTTTTGATGCTTAACATGTTGCTTATCTAGGTTTGGACTTCGATTACTTTCGAGGAGGATTTCTGTGGCTTTACAACTCATACGACTGTTTATGCATTCTGCTCTTTATGTCATTGTATTTTTGAGTTTGTTAAACCTGTTATTGTTTTCTTTTTATCTTCGTGGTGTGGAGTTGTAATGCGGAAAAAGGAACCCCTATGACTTCATGTATTTCTTTTGATTTTAGTGGGGATCCTTTTTTCCTCCCTCTTTTTAATATATATATATATATATATATATTTCTTTTGATTTTAGTGCCCCATTGATCAAACTAGAAGGATAAGTTACCAATGCCAACATCCCAAAATATGAAATCCTGGGCAATAGATCTAACATTTAACGGTGATTTCAAAATTTTGGTATCTCCAACCTTCCAAACAACATTAGCAGGGTGTGAATGGGTACAATATTTGTGGTGAAGAAAACGAGCCTAGAGAGAAGTTCCTGAACAAAATTTTAACTAAAGTTTACACATGTTGATTTCCGTAATGTGATCCTTTTTCCCTCATTTGTTGTATTTTTTTTAGATGGGGACCACTTTCCCTCCCTAACTATGTAATTTCCTTTTTAATTAACGCGTAAGGAGCCACGAGCTGCTCTTTAATTAAAAAAATATGTATATATATAATATTACTTATAAAAATATATTCGCATCAATCACAAAGATAACTATGGGTTGCCTCCCACAAAATGCTTGGTTTAATGTCGTCAGCTGGAAATTCCCAATCTTTACTCTAGGTGACCCAACTTTATAGTCTCTTTAAAATTTGGTCTTTGACCATCAAGGAATAATTTTAATCTTGTATTATATAGTAAAACTCTCTGTTCAGGGTGAAACTCCTTTTTAATTATCTTTCGATCATGTCATTCTTTCATTTTCTCCTTATATATCATATCGTTATCATAAGATTCATTCCTAATTTCTTCAAGCTCATTCAGTTGCAACAATCTTTTATCAGCAGCATCTTTTAAATTAAAATTATACTCCTTAATAGCCCAATAAGCTTTATGCTACTCCTTAACAGCCCAATAAGCTTTATGCTCTAATTCTACTCGTAAGTGACAAATTTTGCAAAAAATTAATCTATATTGGGACATTCCTATGGGTGTTGTATAAGCTTTTCTCTAAGCCCATAATGTAGTATCTAATCAAGCAGACCAATCCATTTTATTAGGAATTACAGTTTTTTCCAAAATTCTTTTAATTTCATGATTATATACTTTTGTACTTTTCAACCAACTTTTCAATTATTTTCTTCCAAAAATGAGATCTTTCATCAATAATGATTACTCTCGGCATTTCATATCTTGTAAAAATATTTTTGATTAAAAATTTTGAAACACTCCGAGCATCACATTGAGGTGAAGTTATTGCTTCAATCCACTTTGATAAATAGTCTACTGCAATTAATTTATATAATATTTTTCAAATGAAGGTATAAATGGTCTCATAAAATCCAATCCACAAACTTAAAAAATTTCAACTTTCAAAGTAAAATTCAGGGGCATTTCATTTCTTTTTAATATTTCATACTCGCTGACATCGATCACATGTTTATATATATACATTAACATCTCTAAAAAGAGTAGGCCAATAAAATTCATATTGTAAAATAGTCCAATGAAATCTAGATTTTATGAACAGTTCTATCAATTCTAAAATTACCCCCAAATTAAGAATCATGACATTTTTGAATGATTTCTTTAATTTCTTTGTAAGGCACACATCTCTGCATAACTAAATCTTTACACTGTTTATATAAATATGGATCATCCCAAAAGTAAAATTTTGTATCATGAATAAATTTCCTCTCTTGTGGCTTTGTCAATCCATATAGTAAAACACCCCTAATAATGTAGTTCACAATATTAGCATATCATGGTATTTCCCATTATTTAATAGTAAAAAGTTGTTCATCTTGAAAAGTTTCAGGAACCATTTCATTAATTTTTCTTTTAAGATCAAATCTTTCTTCCTGTTCCAACCTAGATAAATAATCAACTATTTGATTATCAGATTCTTTCCTATCTATTACCAAAAAATGAAATGCTTGCATCAGAACTACCAATCTAATTAATCTTGATTTCACATCATTCTTTCGCATCAAATATTTTATAACAGAGTGGTCTGTATGTACAACACATTTAACTCCAATCAGATATGACTTAAACTTATCACAAGCATAGAAAATTGCTAATAACTCTCTTTCAGTAGTAGTATAATTAATTTGAGCATCATTTAGAGTTTTACTAGCAGAATATATAACTTTAAAAATTTTGTCGTATCTCTGCCCTAAAACAGCTCCAATTGCATAATCACTTGCATCACACATTAGCTCGAATGGTTTCTCCCAATCCGGTGAAATATTTATACGGGCATTGATTAATTTTTCCTTTAATAATTCAAAGGCATTAAGACACTCTTGATCAAAATCAAATTTTTTTATATTTCTCCAAAAGTTCGCATAAAGTTTTGGTAATTTTTGACAAATATTTTATATATCGCTTGTAAAAACTAGTATTTCCTAAAAACCTTCTATCTCCTATTACAGTAGTAGGTGGAGGTAGGTTAGCTATAACTTGAATTTTTGCCGGATCTACTTTCATGCCATTTTCTGAAATTTTATACCCAAGTACAATTTCTCCTACAACCTTGAATTGACATTTTTCTCAGTTTAATACTAAATTTATCTTTTCACATCATTTTAGAACTTTCTCTAAATAATTTAGAAATGTTTTAA
>NW_018234769.1:0-2353 GCF_001263595.1 Phalaenopsis equestris
CTTGGCCAATTTCACGACGGATTCATCAACAAAATATATGAAGAAACTCGTCAACAAACTTGGCAGTTGCGTTGTAGGTTGACTCACTCAGGCGAGTTCAAGACACTAGTCTTCCAAGATTAAAGTTGATTCATCAAACAATTAAAAAAAAAAATCATATCTACCAATCGTAGAAAGAACTCCCATATAGCCAATCAAGAATCAGTCAACCTAAGAGAGTTATTATGCGACTACCATCACTAGAGCTAGCGACCTTGTCAAGTATGGCAATCAACTATTAGTTTGTGTCCAAGTTTATGCATAAACTACTCATCTATTATATTTCAAACATTTTACTAGTATTTTTATCTTATTATTTAGATTTATCCATATCATTTATAAACAGAGGATTAAGAAAAGCTAAGCATTTTTTTCTTATTTTCTACCCACATCTATTTCTTCTTCTCTTTTACTTTGTATAATGTTCAGATAAAACTCAATACATAGAACACAATCATACATAAAATCATGATAAATAATGATTATATTTTTCTTTCCTCCAATATAATTCTTTTTTCATTTTTTTCGGGCATTGGAATGGCTCAAAATGTTCGATTAAGATTAAAATTCCACGAGTCAAAACTTCAATAAGGGCATGAAGTGATGTTGGAAACTCTTATAAGATATTATAATAGCTATTTTTGAAATATAAAATTTTAATTAATTCATTTTTATGGGCAATGAAAATATTTTATTACCCAAAATTAAGATGTCTTGTGATATTTTTTAGTGAGTTTCAAAAATATTATAAAATGTTACAAAAAAATTATATTTTCAAAATTCATTTTTTAATAATAATTTAATTAATAGGGAAATTTACATACATGCCCACACAATTCTTATGTGTTGACATATCTAATACCCAAGCATTGATTTTTATAATAATTAAACTTATAAATTGGGACCTCAAAATCATAAATTTATCAAAAGAAGAGGGAAAGAAGTGGAAGAGGGTTTGCAAATCAATACATAATCATTATGTAGGAGCTAGCAAGCATGTTTTTTGGCTTTTTAAAAAAGAATAATTATAATACAACTTCATATCAACTTGTGTCCCAATTTGAAGAAACAATTAAACAAACCAATACAACCCAAGTTTGGCTTGCAATCCAATAGAAGTGAACAGCATTGTTTTGCTTGATCAATCAATATGTTAACTAAACAAACAAAAAAATGTACCAATTGCAAAGAAGGGGTCAAAAGAATGATAATAAAAGGATCAATCTAAATCAACAAGACTTCCTCAAAACATATGCAAATATTCTATATTACAAATTCAGCCCAGAAATTCATTGCCTGTGGTTACCAACAGCTGATTCCACATCATGAAACATTGGGCTCGAGTCCCGCGAAGCGATATTATTCTGCCTTTCTGAAGCAATATTGAGGGTCTCAATCTCCACAGGCCTTATGCCAAGGCCATTAGTAGCAGCAGAAGGTGCACTGCCGGTCGTCATCTATTATGGAATAATAATCATGCTCTAAGTATATCTCACAGTCTGAAGGAATGTTGTCGATCAAATGAATAGTTTTGAATATCTTCATAAGGTATTCACATACATATTCTTATGTAAAATTACATATCTAATACCTAAACTTTACTTTTTACATTTATACCATCCAAATCTTTCAAATCAAATAAAAAATACCACTATTTTGACTTTTAGAAAGTGAAATACACCGTTTCATGCATAAGATGACATATGTGTAAAAATTGAAATCTTGGTGTTAGATATAGAATACATAAGAATTGAGTGGTATGTATGTAAATTTTCCTATCTTCATTTATCAAAGCTCATCGCCTACATACTTTTTTGAGAAGTAATTTTGGTTTATGTAACAAAAATGCTTTGAGAATCCCAAAGTTGTGCTGCATCTTCTCTAACGTTATGAGAATATGGACTGACTTGCGGAGTAGTAGCTCAGTGAGTGAATGTGAGAAAACAAAAATGTTATAATACACAAAGCCAATTGTGTATATGGCACCAACATTCCTGAATAAAATGAAGCATATATTTATACCAATATCCACTAGAATTAGCTCCCAATTTTCTAAACTAAGGTTCAAATCATAATTTAGATTCTTTACTCAAAACTAAATAACAATTATAACTAAGAGTGCATTTATTTCGGCTGTAACTGTAGAAAAGCTAAAGCTCAAAAGTTGTTGTTGAAAATCTGTTGTTCATAAACTAGTGTTTCAGAAGCAGTTAGTATGTTTGAAAAAAAATGTTCAAAAGCGTTGTCAGTTGACTAATGACTGTAGTACCCCTTTGTTTGAAAAATCTTTCGACACATTTCAACATGATAATTC
>NW_018234770.1:0-258 GCF_001263595.1 Phalaenopsis equestris
TCTCTCTCTCTCTCCCTTTGAGAGTAATAGAGAATGAGAGCAATAGAGTAATAGAGAGTAATAGAGAATGAGAACAATAGCAGAGATGATAGGAGAGAGATGGAGCAAGAGAGAGGTAAGAAGAGAGGGAGGGTGTTGGGGAGATAGAGAGGCAAGAGAAAGAGAGCGGGACAGAGGAAGAGTGAGAGAGAAATAGAGGGAGGGATAGAGAGAATGTGTGAAGTGTGAGAGAAAGTAAGAAACATGGAGTGAGAGTAC
>NW_018234770.1:4292-5811 GCF_001263595.1 Phalaenopsis equestris
AAGGAAGTGTGAGTGAGATATTGAGAGAGAGCTAGTGAAACAGATAAAGTGAGAGAGAGAGAGAAAGGAAAGAGAGAGAAGGCAAAGAAAGAAGTGAGAGAAGGACAAAAAGGAAGAATGAGACGAGAGAGATCATGTGAGAGAAAGAGAGAGTGAGAAAAGAGAGAGGGAGTGATTGTAAAAATGGGTAAGAGAGTGGCATAGAAGAGATAGCTATAGGAATAATATAAGGGAGAGGGACAGAAGAGTAAGTAGGATAGAGCGATAGAAGAGTGTGAGAGTGACAAGGAATGACAAAAAAGAGAGATATAAAGAAATGGAGAGAGAGATGGATTTTAAAACACAGCAAGAGAAGGAGAGAGAACAATGAAGAGTAAGTGAGAGTTAGAGAAGATGGGAAAAGAGAGAGACTAAGGGAGGAAGAAAAAAAGGGAGAGAAGAGGGAGAAATAGGTTGAGAGAGAGTGCAGATGGGGGGAAGGAAGAGAATAGAGATCGATAGAGTTTGAGAGATATTGAGAGAAATAAGAGAGAAAGCAAGGGAGAGCGGGAGAATAAGAGAGAGGGAGGGCGGGAGAGGGAGAAAGATAATGAAAGGGACGACATGAAGGTGGGAAGAGAGGAGAATAGAGGAAAGATAGTCAAGGAGACAAGGAGGGAGATGAAGAGAGAGCTAAAAAGAGCGGGCAAGAAAGAGAGATAAAAAGGGAGCAATGGAGAGTGAGAGAGGTAGAGCTAAACAATGGTTAGCAAATAGATGATAGAGAGGATGAGAGAGTGGGTGAGAGCACGCCTGAGAGAGAGAGAGAAAATAGGAACAAGTGAGAAAGTGTGTGGGTGAGAGCAAGCGAGGTAGAAGAGGAAGGAGTGAGGAAAAGAGAATGAGAGGGAAAAAGAGAGTGGATGAGAAAGAGAAGACAGAGAGGTAATTAAGGAGGGATAGAGGAACAACTAAGGAGATTAAGAGAAAGAAAGTAAAAGATAAATGAGAAAGTGAGAGAATAAAGATAATGACAAAAGAGAGAGGAAGCTAGAGAATGAAAAAGGACCAGAGAAGAAGAATGAGAGAAAGATTGGGCTAGAGAGAGTGAAAGCAAGAGAGCAATAGTGAGAGAGAGAGAGTGGGAGGGAGCAAGAGAGATAAAAGATTTTGAGAGGAGAGAGAATTGAGAGAGGGAGAGAGGAAGGTAAATTTATAGAGACAGGAGAGAGATATGAGAATAGGGAGGGAGTTAGTAAAAAGAGTGGGAGAGAGAGGGAAAGATAGAGAAGTGATTGAATAGAAAGTGAGGGATGAGAGGCAAAGTGAGAGAGGGGGAGAGTGAGCTAGTGATAGAGAAGGTCGAAGAGATAAGCGGGAAGAAGGGAGGGAAGGAGAGGGCAGAGGAGAGTGATAGAGACAGAGTTAGGGATTGGGAAAAGAGTAGGAGAGAGTGAGAGCAAGAAAGAAAGAGAGAGAGAGAGAGATGGAGGGAGAGAGAGAAGGAGAGTGTGAGAGAATTAGAGCGAGGTGACAGAGA
>NW_018234770.1:9922-10292 GCF_001263595.1 Phalaenopsis equestris
GAAAGAGTGAGATAGAGCTTTTGAGAAAGAGAGAGAATAAGAAATGGAAAGATAGTAAAGGAGAGAAGGGGAGAGGATAGGAGCTAGAGAGTGGATGGTAAAGAGAAACGGAGAGAGAGAAACTAAGAGAGATGTTGAGACAGTGAGGGAGAAGAGCAAGTGAGACAGCTAGAGGGGAGAGAGCAAGAGCAAGAGATAAAGTAAGAGCGAGTAAAAGGGTAAGATTGCAAGACAGTGGTGGGAGAAAGGGGAGAGAAAGAGGAGCAGAGAAAGTTGGTGTGATAGTAAAAGAAAGTAAGAGAGAGAAAGACATGAAGAGGGAGAGAGGGAGAGAGATAATGAAAAAAAGAGATAAAGAATAGTGAGCGAG
>NW_018234771.1:0-230 GCF_001263595.1 Phalaenopsis equestris
TGGTTATAACCTGAAGATCCATTCATGAAGGAGAAGATTTCATGTGTCGAAGAGATATTCACCATCATTTCTAGTATTGTGAATGAAAATTCATCCTTTCGACCTACTTTGTTCAAATCCCTAAAGTTGACACATACACGGATTTATCCATTTTTCTTCTTAATAGGTACAATGTTAGCTAACTGATACACCTAGAATATATAATATTTTTAGACACATTTTTGTACTTA
>NW_018234772.1:0-284 GCF_001263595.1 Phalaenopsis equestris
TCTATCAGAACTTTGGGTGATTTAGCATAAAAATTTCTTACTAAATATTTTTAACCATAAAAAACTGCCAAGCTTAGAAATGATATTACATCTTTTAATCAATTTGAAGGGGAATCTATTTATGAAGCATGGGAAATATTTAAAGAACTCTTAAGAAAGTGTCCACACCATGCTATAAAAGATTGGTTAATAATTAAAACTTTTTATAATGGATTAGTTGGATCTCTTAGATCAATTATCGATGTCGTTGCTGGTGGTTCATTGATGTCAAAACCATTTCATGA
>NW_018234772.1:546-2033 GCF_001263595.1 Phalaenopsis equestris
GAATGTCATAAATAATAAGCAGAATAACCCATATTCAAATTATTATAACCCAGGCTAGAAAAACCAACCCAACTTTAACTAAAATAAAAATTAGGGTGGTAATAATCAACAATGGGGGAACAACCAAGGAAACCGATTGGGAAACTGAAACAAACAAGAAAATAATAATTATAGATCTACTTATCCTCCAGGTTTCAACAGTAATACACAATTTAAGGAGAAGAAGTTGTCTATAGAAGAAGTGGTGTTACAAATGGGAAATCAATTATAAAGTCAAGGAGTTACAATTAAAAATATTGAGAATCAACTTGGGCAAAAAGCAAAATTCATTAAGTAATAGATCCCAAGGAACACTTCCTAGTAATACTGAATCAATGTGAAGATCTTTTCAAGGAAAATTCAAACTATGTTTGAGAAAGTTTTGAACTTTGGGACAGAATAGACAAAGATAAATCATTTTGTCCATCTATTGAAAAACCTCCAGAACTAGAGTTGAAGGTACTTCTTGATCATTTAAAATATGCTTTTTTAGGAGATTCTTCTACTTTTCCAGTTACAATTTCCTCAAAATTAACAATGGAAGAAGAAGAAAGGTTGATGAAAATTCTAAAAAAATTTAAGAAAGCCTTTGGATGGACAATTGGTGATATTAAAGGAATCAGTCCTTCAATTTGTATGCATAGAATTCATACGGAAGAGAACTGCAAACCCAGAGTTAATCCATAATGGAGATTGAATCCTGTTATGAAATAAGTTGTGACGAAAGAAATTTTAAAGTGGTTAGATGCTGGAATTATCTACCTTACTTTAAATAGTGCATGTGTTAGTCCAATTCATTTTGTTCCTAAGAAAGGAGTAACTGTAACTGTAAATGAACATAATGAGTTAATACCTACTAGACAAGTTACAGGGTGGTGAATATGCATTGATTATAGAAAATTAAATCTTGCCACTAGGAAAAGATCATTTTCCATTAACCTTTCTAGATCAAATGTTGGATAGACTAGCTGGGCATAAATACTTTTGTTTTCTAGATGGATATACTGGTTATCACCAAATTCAAATATCTCTTAAGGATCAAGAGAAAACATCATTTACCAGTCTTTATGGTAGTTTTGCTTTTAGAAGAATGCCCTTTGGTTTATGTAATGCCCCTGCTACATTTCAAAGATGTATGATGAAATTTTTTGTTGATTTCATTAAAAAAGGGATTGAAGTATACATGGATGACTTTTCAGTGTCTGGAACTTCATTTGACTCATTCTTAGAACATTTATCCAAAGTTCTTAAGCGCTCTGAAGAAACAAATTTAGTCCTTAGAAAAATGTCAATTTATGGTAGCAGAAGGAATTGTATTAGGACATCAAATATCAGAAAACGGTATGGAAGTAGAACCTGCTAAAATTTAAGTGATCGTTAATTTACCTTATCCAACAAATGCTAGGGAAAGTGAGAGTTTTTTAGGACATGTTGGATTCTACAAGCGA
>NW_018234773.1:0-361 GCF_001263595.1 Phalaenopsis equestris
AAACATAATCCACTGGAATCAATATATATATATATTAATGAAGGTATAAATGGTCCCATAAGACTCTTACTAGCATAGTTTATAACTTAAAAAATCCTACCATATCTCTGCCCTAATACAACTCCAATTGCATAATCACTGGAATCACACATTAATTCAAAAGGTTTCTCCCAATCAGGTGAAACAATTATAGGAGTAGTGATCAGTTTTTCCTTTAAAGTTTCAAAGACCTTAAGACGCTCTTGGTTGAAGTTAAATTTTGTATTTTTTTCTAGAAGTTGGCATAAAGACTTAGTAATTTTTGAAAACTAGCATCTTCTAGAAAGCTCCTAACTCCTCTTACATTAGTAGGGGGAGGTAA
>NW_018234774.1:0-701 GCF_001263595.1 Phalaenopsis equestris
CAACATCCATTATACTACACATGCAAACTTTAACTGCCATACTAACTTTATAACAAAAATTAAAAATTGTCTGATTACAAGATAACAATAAAAATGAAAGTACGAATACACACAAACATCCATTTTTATTACGAAAGATCAAAAAAATAAAAGTACAAGTACAAGTACATCAATTACTATCAGATATCAAAATCCCAAACTATGTCTTCATTTCCTTGATCAGCAGGTGGATTGGGTTGATACTGAGTATATCGGGGGCACTCATGGAAAGTAACATCAGGCTCACCTCTGTAGTGTCGGGCCTAAGCTTCGTAATAAGCTACCTCAAAATTTGAATGCCTCTGAAGGTAGTCACTATCATAATCATGTCGACATTCTAAACCTCCAATCCTTTCATTTGCTGCAACTCATTCATTAAATCAGTCTGGGTAGAGTAATTAGAAGGTGGAAAGTCATAACTAGTAGAAGGGATATCTCTACTAGTAGAAGGTTCTTGACTCCTACTACCAGTTCTCCATTTCTCATGGGATTCATAAGTTTTCAAATTAGCTTTACTAATGGGTTTCATAGGGTAAACCCATTCCTCATCTCCTCCAGCTTCCACTCCAGAAAGTTGGCAAAGTGCATAAATAAGGCCAGGCCTCCACTTGTTTCACTCCTTGCCACAGTCAATATATTCTTAAAAATAATTCTCCCCAAAT
>NW_018234775.1:0-462 GCF_001263595.1 Phalaenopsis equestris
CATTTTATCTGCTTCATATAAAAGCACATTCACATGCTACAAGGAAATTTTGAAGGAAAATTTCTTTCTTACCAGCGAATGAAGTCATATTTGGGGCAGTTTATTTGGTGCGGTGGCGTTTTGAAAACGCACCTGGCCTGTTTGGGTAAACTGTGTTTTGGCAGCTTATTCATTTTGAAAATGCTGAAAACAGCATTTTCACACCGCACATAACTAGGTGTGGTGGAAGCTTTCTGGCAGAGGTCTGGCTTTTCAAAAAAAATAAAAATTTGTAATTGTCACTTCACCAAGCTTCTCATCAAGAATATCAATAAATTAAAATTTTATTATTATAAACAATCGTTGTAGTATAGTGGTGAGTATTCCCGCCTGTCACGCGGGTGACCCGGGTTCGATCCCCGGCAACGGCGAATTATTTGGCGTATTATTAATATTTATGTATTTATTTATCTAATAACTTAA
>NW_018234776.1:0-1136 GCF_001263595.1 Phalaenopsis equestris
CCCTAGTGCAATTCTCCACATATTGGTCTTTTTTGCTCCAAATTCGCTCCTTTTTGGATCTTTTTGCTCCATTGACCTTAATTCATCTTTCCTGCAACAAAACATCAAAAATACATTTCTTTAAAGTGCAATATCATTAAAAACAGTATAAAAAAGGTATGAAAATCTCAACATATTTTTCTTCGGTCAACATACAGTCTTCTTTAAACAACATTTTAGACTCATCATGAAAGTCCATTTTGATCTCATTGTTAACTTATTTTCAAAACTCTTTTGGAAATGATTTTTACTTAGATAATCAATTTCATCCATCCAAAAACAATCATCATCTTTTTCTCCTAGCTGGATATTTCATAGCCTTTAAAACATCAAAAGTGGTTTCATGGTCATTAATATTCATAATTAACTTTTCTTTTTGCACATCTATCATAGCTTGTCCAGTAATAAGAAAAGGTCTCCCCAAAATAATGAGATATTCTTTATCTTCCTCCATATCTAATAGAATAAAGTCCATAGGAAAGATAAATTTATCCACTTTAACAAACACACTTCTATAATCCCTTTTGGATAAATGATAGATCGATCAGTTAACTAAAGAGTTATAGTAGTAGGAGAAATATTGGCTAAACCTAACCTTCTAAATATAGATAGAGGAATCACATTAATGGTCGATCCTAAATCACATGTTTTTTCCACATAATCTTTTTCCAATTACAGAAGGAATTGTAAAGCTACAATGATTTTTAAATTTCTGAGGAAAATTTGTCTGAAGTATAGCGCTACACTCCTCACTTAGTGAAACTGTCTCGTAATCCCCAAATTTCCTTTTCTTGCTTAATATCTCCTTCATAAATTTTGCATAACTTGGCATCTGTTTCAAAGCTTCAGTGAAATATTTATCATTTACTTCTTAAGTACGTCCATGAACTTTGAAAATTTTCTATCCAACTCATGTTGTCTAAGTCTTTGAGGAAATGGAGGTGGTGGTCTTTCCAAACTGATTTTAGTTGGAGATATTAATTTTTTCAGATCCTTAGAAACATGTTCTTCAAGTCTTTTAGTTTCATTTGTTTCTCTCACAATATTTTTCTCTTTTCTAACCACATCCTCTATCTCTCTTCCACTTTTTAATTGGA
>NW_018234776.1:1438-2025 GCF_001263595.1 Phalaenopsis equestris
AGTAGTATGATTCCAGTTAAAATTAGGATGGTTCTCCTAACCTGGGTTGTAAAAGTTAGAGTACGGGTTGCTTATGGTATTTAAAGCATCATATGATAAGTTAGAATCAATCATATGCCCTAATGAGCTTTCCTCACTTACTGGAGTGAGTTGAGGTTGGTTCAATCCAAATTGGTCTAACTTCCTTGATATTACGGCAATTTGAGATGCAAGAATTGTAATCACATAAGAATCATGAACACTATCTACTTTTTTAGGATTTACCCTTGTAGAGGGTCATTGAAATTTGTTTGCAGCCATATTTTCAATTAACGCATACGCTTCATCAAATGATTTTGACATTAATGATCCACCAGCAACAACATCAATTATAAACTTAAGGGATTCTACTAACCCATTATAAAAAGTTTGAATGATTAACCAATCAGACAGAGCATTGTGGACACTTTCTTAGGAGTTCCTTGAATCTTTTCCACGCTTCGTATATTGATTTTGCTTCATACTAACAAAATGAGATAATATCTTTTCTAAGTTTAGTAGTCCTTGAAGGTGGAAAATACTTAGTTAGGAATTTCTGAGTTAACTCC
>NW_018234776.1:2147-3446 GCF_001263595.1 Phalaenopsis equestris
CACAAAGTTCTATAAAATTTGATAAGTGTAAATAGGGATCCTCCAAAGGAGTTCCCCCAAACTGATTGTTCTGCATTAATTGGATAATCTCAGGATTTATTTCAAACGAGTCAGCTTCTACGAAAGGGTTTTGTATACTTGAGTGAATTTTCGTAGGATTTACGCAATATCTCAATGAAGTATGATGATTTTTCAAGTTATTATTTTGAAATTTTTCCATTTCCATTTCTAGTTTTTCGAGTCCTCTTTGTATTTTTATTTTTTTCTTTTTTTCAAACTCGGGATCGTAAGGCACAAGTCCTGCAGATCCTTTGTTTCGCATACACAACACAACAAACAATACATTAACAATTAAACAAATAACATATGAAATATATTCAACACAACAAAACATTTTCACGAACACTTTATTTTTCATAAAAACAAAATTTCTAGGGATTCTATGCAAGTATACGTATCGTTATCAAGTACTATAGGGCTTTCTGATTACGCTCTGAATAATAATCCCACGGAGAACGAGGTTAATCACTATGGCTTTCAAGAGAAGTTCTAGTCTAGGATAACATGCCCTAGCTTGGAAGGTGACAACGACTTTATATATGCTTAAAAATACAAGAATCTGATACCGCTGCTAGAAGATTTAAATCCCCAGCAATGATGCCAAAAACTTGATGCAACTTTTAATATGTAAGAATTTATGAACCCAGATTTATATATTTATAATAATTTTTTAAAGTCACAATTTCAAACGCAAGTATACGTATCACTCAAGTAATACAGGGCTTTAGTGAAGTCCCATTTATTGATCCCACAAAGAAGCGAGGTAGGAGGTCCTTCATGAAATTCTAATATACTACTATTAGTCCCTAGTTTGGAAGTGCGATTTAAGAGGTTTTACTAATAAATACTCCTAAATATAAGTCTTAAGTTTAACACAACTAATAACTACTCCTAAAAACATATATTAATTCTAAAGATAACCCTTTTTGGATGAATTGGTTTGGAGAATTTTGAGATATTAAAACTACTATTCTTATGTAATGAATTGGATAATGTAAAGGAATGAGATGCATTAAATATTGTATGTGCCAAATAGGAGCAATCCTATTCTTTACCCTTTGGTCCAGGCATAAAGAACATTGACTAATCCTATGCTTATTTACTGAATCCGTGGCTAGGCTGGGAGGATACCGGCTCTCACTTCGGAGCTCTCACGTTCCCCATGCCTGAGGGATAACATCTTCGCTTCAGTTTCCAAACCCTAGGACCAAATTGGGGATTTTAGTCTGTCACCCTAAA
>NW_018234776.1:3877-18779 GCF_001263595.1 Phalaenopsis equestris
CCACAAAGTCCCCCGCCGATCCATGCAATGATAGAACATCTCCTTACAAATTCTCTCAAAATCTCCTCTCCAATCTCTCCAAAAGGGTAGAAATCTACATTTCTACCCCTATTCTAAAAACCCTAAACTTTCTCCACACTTTTCCTAACATTCCTCTCACACACAAAAATCCTACTTTTCTTAACCTAAATTCATTCTTTTAATGTGTAGGGATGAAGTTTGAAGAGTTGCCACAAGAGTCCTTTCAAAAAGCATCCAAATACGTTGAATTTCGGCCCATAACCGCCAAAAGTCAGTCCATAGTCGTCCCGGGCGCCTTCGGCGGGCTCGAGGGCACCGCCAGCCTGCTTTTCTGTCATTCTTTGGTCTTCTTGGGTAAATCTCGCCGTCGGCGCCATTTTGGGCGTCGTCGGTGAGCAGACTGCGCAGCCCCCCCCTTTCGCTCCGTTTGGCAAGAAGTGTGAAAGAGATTAAGCGTTTAAAGACTTATCGAAAGATGACAGGGCAAAATTTCATTTCTTGCTCGTTTTTGCTCCAAATTGCACCATTTTTGCATCTTTTTGCTCCAATGACCATAATTCATCATACATGAAACAAAACATAAAAAATACTCTTCTTTAAAGTGCAATATCATCAAAAATAGTTTAAAATAGGTATGAAAATCTCAACATATTTTCCTTTGGTTAGTACCGTCATAAAAGATTGAGATCAAGTTTTTAGTGTTGTTGCCGGGAGAAGTAAAAAAATTTTGAAGGAATGTTTAAGAAAGCAATTTTCTATTCTTAGAAAGTCTTATTTAAACTTTTAAATTTATTATAAGAATATTGTAGTGTTATTTTTATATAAGTTCTTATTTGTGTGATTTTATTTTATGTTATTTTGTAGTAATGTATGAGTAGTTCAAGTTCTAAAGGACTAGTGTCCTATGATTCTAAATTAGAAAGAACTATTAGAAAAATTTAAAAAAACAAAAATACGTAAAAAGATCAAAATTTTTAAGAAATGACAAATCAAAATAATCAAAATGCTGAAGTTAATCAAGAATTTAGACCTTTAAGAGATTATGTAAGAGATTATGTAAGAGATTATGTAAACCCTATAGTCGATGAACTTCATTGTAGTATTCAAAAACCTATTGTAGTCGCTAATTTATTTGAACTTAAATGTGCTTTATCCAAATGGTATCAAATAATCAGTTTGGGGGAGCACCAACTGAAGATCCAAATTTACATCTTGGTAATTTTCTAGAATTTTATGCTACATTTAAATATGATGGTGTTTCAGATGATGTTATAGGACTTAGAATTTTCCTTTCTCACTGAGAGATAAGGCTAAGATATGGTTAAATTCTTTAGCACATGAATCTATCAGAACTAGGAGTGATTTAGCATAGAAATTCCTTGCTAATTATTTTCCACCATAAGAAACTGCTAAGCTTAGAAATGATTTTACATCTTTTTTTTCAATTTGAAGGGGAATCAATTTAAGTGCATAAAGAACATTGACTAATCCAAAGTTTGGTCCCTAATTTTGTCGTTAGGCTGGGAGGATACTGACTGCCACTCTAGAGCTCCCACTACTGCCTCACTTGAGGGCTAACAATCTTGCATTAGTTTCCAATCAACTAGACCAAATTGAGGTTTTTAATCTATCACCTTAAAATCTCTAATTCTGCATCCAAAAAAGTATATTTCCCTATTTATTTACACTCAACTCCATGGTTGACATCATCTCCCATGAAATCAAATGTGTTTCTCCCTGTGTTGTAGAAATCATAGCTCTTTCAAAACATATGTTTCTCAACACATTTTAACAATTCAATTGGCTAGATCGAAAAGTAAATGAAGATCGGAGTTCAAAAAATTACAAATTATTGACATTTAAAATTGTATAAAACAAAATCAATTCTTCACAAAATCATATTTTCAAGCAAAGAGAAGAATAAAGAAGACTACTCAGAATTCATGAGAAGCATACAACATACTACAAAACACAAATTTCATATATAAAAATAAGTTCATAAAACAAAAGAAATAAAAGACACAACTTATCTTACAATCCTTCCCAAGTAAGTCCCTAGAAGTTCTATTCAAGCCTTTCCTTCTTTACAAGCACTCTCAATTCTCTCTTAGAAGTGTAATGAATAAGAAATCTCCCACCTTCCCTCTCTTCTCACAATTCTTGAAGAAAATCTCCAAGCCCTTGACTTTCTCTCTCTCTCTCTCTTTTTCACCCCCTTACACGCACACAAAAAACTCTCTTCTAGCCCTAGACTTCCCTGTCTTTTATTAAAGGCTCCTCTAAAAAGAATTCAAAATTTGCTCTAAAATTCTATCCAAAAAAAGTCAACCCTTTGGAATTCAAAAGACATGTCCATTGATCCAAGAGACATATCTCTTCATAAAAGATCCTTCCAAAGTGTCTAAATGCATTGAATCACTCCAAGGGGTGTTTAGAACAATTGTCCCTTTTAAAATTTGCATAAAATTTGTCCTGAGCTGCCTTAATCCGCAAAAGGTTGTCTTTGGCACATCTAGTGTCAGTTCTAGCGCTTCAGGCGCCAACTTGTTGAAGATCGCATTGTTCTGGGTTTTGGCGCTTCAGGTGCCAAATTTGGTGCATCTGGCTCTAGATCTCTATTAAATGGTTCTTCTAGCACCAGTTTTGGCGCTTCAGGCACCAACTATTTGTCAAATGGCGCTTTTGGCACCAATCTAGCGCATCAGGAGCCAAAATCCCAAAATTCGTTGTTTTGGTTCCAAATTTTGTCCTTTTTGCTACTTTTGCTCAAAATGACTAAAATTGGTATACCTACAACAAAAACATGAAAATATCATTCTTTAAAGTGCAATATCATCAAAGATAAACATAAAATATATACTTAAAAAAACATATTATTTTGGTATATCACTAGGGTAGTCAACGGAGCCAGGGGAAGTCTTAATTATGATTATATCACTAGGATAGTCAACGGAGCCAGGGGAAGTCTTAATTATGATTAACTTGGTGGCTTGATGGCTGGTGGCAAGTATCTACTTTGTTTAGTCTAATATGGGAAGAGATCCCATAACTCAAGAGACCCTTGGTCCATGACTCATGTAGGATGAGCTAGGTGGGTCTAGCTTGGTGCTTAAAGCTCAAATGTTGGATGTGGTAACCATCATTTGGTCAATTTCAAGAGGTTTAGCCAATTTGAGAGTTTGGATTAAAGATTGGGTTTTTGGTTTGAATATAGGTCTAGGTTGGGTTTTGTTTAGGATTTGGATAAAGTGATTGATCAAATGATCTTTGATAATTGTCATGAGGAGTTTGGAAAGGAATGGAGTGGATTTGAATTGATTGATATGTTCAATTTAACAGGTTTTTGAATTTGGGTCAATTTGGGGCATTTGGGCTAGACTTAGGATTTGGGCATGAAATTGGCTTCAATTGGGTTTGGAATTTGGTTTCAAATAAGCTTTTACATGATGAAATTTGGTTATGATTTGAAATTGGGGACATTGGATTGATCATGAAGTTCAATTTGTTGAATTTTGGGGAAATGACCAAATTGGGGGTTTTTGAATTGAGCTTGGAAATTGAGTTCAATTGAGCTTCAATTTGGTTTTGATTAGGATCAAACATGGTGAATCTTGATTTGGAATTGAAATTGGTGAAGTTTGGAATCAATTTGGTGGAAATTTGGGGTAATTGGGGCTTAAAGGGCAAAATAGGAATTTTGGACAAACTTGGTCAAATTGGACTTCATGAGTGGTCAAGATTGGTTTTGGAAGTGTTTGGAATGAATTTGGAGGTTTTGAGAATTTTTGTGGCACCAAGAGCATTTTGGTAATTTTGTCAATTGTAGAGGTATTGAGAATTTTGAAAATTTTGGAATGTTCTCGACAATATGAGTGGTTTAAAAGAGTTTGAGATGATTTTTGGACAAAATTGGGTAATTTGGGTAATTTTTGAAAATTTAGGGCTTCAAGGGTAATTTGATAATTTTGGGAAAGTTTGTGGGCAAAAGACTAAATTGGTTATTTGGGTAGGATTAAGGCTCAATAAGATGCTAATCATAAAATTACCCTTTTTTGAGCCATGAGACCAAGGGAACTCCGACTATGAATCCTCCATGTGTTGGTCTTAAGCAAACACAAGCCTAGGGCTACAACATGAATTTCCAAAAGAGTGAGGGATCAAGCTAAGCATGTTTGGTTAAGGGTTTTATGTTGTGAGTGAAGGTGAGGGGGTATCAAGTGTGTGTGCAAGAGTGACCAAGACCACACTACCCAGGGCTAACCCTTTGGCCAAACAGTCTTATGGGGACTCTTCTTGAGCTCCCCCATATTTGCTCTACCTACTAAGTGCTAGATGTTGGAACAACCACATGGAACTTCAAGATGGGCAAAGAAGACTTTTAGAGTTTCTAATGGCGAGGGTTCCTTTACTAGACTTTTAGGAATAGTCAATAGGAAAGTTCTATGGCTAGATCCCAGACTTCTAAGGAAAAGTGACTAAACCTCAACCAAAAGTGAGGTCAACAGGCACCGTAGTCCAACCCATCAAATGCCGAGGTGATTAGGCATTTGTACAAGATGAAATTGGTGATCCATGAGGTACGTCAGCAGACAGAGCACTATGCAGTCCAACACCAACACTAGTATGGATACATGCACCAATATATTCAGGAGGTATATGGGGTGCTTTCGCTAGTGTCATTTCCAATTGCTGCGCCTTTTGAGAATTTTGTCCCAGAGGATGAAGAGATGGAGGATACAGACAATGACTAGAGAGACTACTACATTGTTATTTTCCTTGTGCCAGGTGACAGTGCCATGCTTTAGCATGTTGTTGTCCCTACTACTGTGATGTGACTATTTTTTTGGGGTGACTATTGCATTGTTGGCAGTTTTAGTGTTATTCTTTAGACTATTGTTATTCCTTATGATGTTTCTTGAAATGTGCCCTGTAGCATCTCTGAGTATATATGAGCAGTTTCAATTTTTGTTATATGCTATTTCTTATGCCTTTTTATGTGGTTAACTGTTATGCAGTACATTACCTATACTTATAGTATATTTTCTGCACCTACTTGTGTTATCAATACTTTCTTATATAGCATGCCTGGGATAACAGGAATGTTTGAGGGAGAAATGTGATGCTTGTTACCTTGCAGAAGAGTATTTCTCATATTCTATGCTTTGCATTGTGGTTATTTTCAATAAATGCCTCATGTCAACATCCTACTTATTTAACTTGAATATATAAAACATTATTAAAAGAGGAAGAATCATAAAAGGGGAGAGTTTAAATTAATGCCTAAGAACCTTGTCCTACACTTTTACAATATTTCTTTGAATCTAATAAGCCTTAAAATAATTACAAGAGTATAATTAAATTGTATGTAGTTAATAAAATAGTGTTCCTTTATCACATAGTAATTTGCATAGAAAACTTGGATTGAAACCAAACTTTTTGGCTGGAAGATAATATATTGGGAGCTCCCAATAAGAAAAATTGACAATCAAACTCAGTAAAAAAAATAAGCTCCACCAGATATAATAATTCTCAGGAAAAAAAGGAAAAAACAACATAATAAAAGAAGAGAAAAGTATAAGAAAAAGAATTTTTTGTGGCTAGTTGAAAAAGTGGAAGAAAAATCTAAAAAATTGACAAAAGTCCCTTTGAGAAAATGTTTAAGGGCGCTCAACAATAATTGGCTTCAATTTTTCAATAATTGACAGATTTTCAAAATGAACATAGTGAGTTTCTTATGTTATTATCCAAATAAGAGGTTAGGTGTCATATGGTTGGTAGGCTGACTCCTAATTGAATCAGAATGATAGTTTGATAAATGAAAATATTTCAGGCTCACTTAAAAATGTGTTTTGAGATTTCATTAGGACCAGGAAAGGGAAAATAAAGAAAGGGTTAAGTAATTAAACCTTGGGGAAAATTTAACTTTTAAATAAAAGTTCCATAATTTTTATGACATTTATATAACCCAGTAACTAGGCAGGATAACCATATGAGTGCTACTAGCATTATGAAAATCCTAGCTAAGGTATGAGATTACCTGAGGGCATGTAATGAACAAGTTTGGGGGTATTGACATGAGCAAATTCTATGTAATTTTTGTTACATATAATCCGGCTTTTTACATGTTATTTTCGCCTTAATTATCATGAAGTTATGTTTATGGAAGGTTATTTTATGGTGGTGTGCATGTTACAGATGATCAAGCACACATTTTGGAATGAGAAAAACTAATGTTTGGACAACCAAAACTAGTGTGACCATGCCTGGAGTGTGCGTGGCTACGTCACTATATCGAAGGCAACAACGTGACTACTCTAGCATTGGGTGTGATCACACCACCCGATCAGAAAATTGGGCACAACCACGCCAAGTTTGTGTGTGACCATGCCAACGAAGAGAAAAATATTTTTTGGGAAGAAATTTCCTGCTAATCTGAGACACAAGCTATAAAAATTGATTTAGGGCAGCTTCTAAGGGGGTTTAGATCATTAAAAAATGGCTTGACGCAGAGATTGAGAGCTTTTATGTGTGTGAGAGAGGTTCTCCCTTAGGGGTTTCTTCCTTGCTTGAGGTTGAGGTCCTAAGGGTTGCTTTCCTTTCTCTATTCTTTTGTTATTCTTATTTTTTGGAGAGGAGATCATATGAGAAAGAGAGATTTTTCTTTGGTGGAGAGGACAAGCTATTTTGTAAGTGTTTACAATCATTTTTGCTTGTAACAATGATTTTTGTTGGCTTATTTTCGGTCGTACATTCCACAATGTGTAGTTAAGTTCTAGTTTGCAACTTTGTTATGTCAGGCTTGTGGTTTTTGTGGTTTTCTCGGATTTTTTTTCCCATGAAGTTTTTTTGAGCCTCCAAGCAAAAGTTTTTATGTTAAACTTTGGATTTTATTTACTCTTGATCTGACTAATTAGAATGTTACATCTTTTGTGATCCAAGACTTCTGCTCGTTGCGTAAACAAATGAAATGGTTAACTACAAAATGCTGATAAGAATAGACATATTCTATTATAATTTTGTAACCTAGAAATGGGATCAAAGTTATTCTGGGAAATGCTGTTGGGTGAAACGAAACTTAACTTAATGGGCTTCTGATTATTCTTCTGGCCTAGGCACATGCTTAAAAAGAATACTTTTATCCATCTTGACAACTATCATGTAGGGGAAAATATATGAAAACCACAACTACCACGATGACTGAATTATAAAGGCACGAGTCTCATCTCTCTTGAAGAATCGTAAAATTTTTCTGCTTGTTGTTTTCTTTGTTTTTCAAATCGTAGTTTTTATTTTTTGTTTTCAACTAAGATTGTAGGAATTAAATCTTTATCTTGTGATCAAATTGAACTAGATTTAGAAGTTCAATAAACTAGAAATTCAACCTTTAGAATAGTTCCTAAATCTTTCTTCATGGGATCGATATGCATTACTTTGAATCCAGATTATTATTTGACACATACACTTGCACAATTTAACTGACTTATTTCAACACAACTTTTTGGGCCATCTTCTTTCAAATCACAAAAAAAAAAATTCAAAAAATAAATATAATCATACTAGTTTCAATCTTTGAGGGCAGCTTTAACATTCTAAAGCTTATTATAAAGAACAAAGAAATGATCACTGTTAACTTTAAGATTTTAGTCAACATTCATAACATACAATAAAGTAAGGCAGCAATTCCAATACTTCTTATACATAAATCCATGTTCAGAATAGAGGAATTTTCTAAAAAAACAGAAATAAGGGAATGATGAGATGTAGAATATCCAAAACTATGGAAATAGAATAAGGAAAAAAGTCCATCCAATAAATATTATAAAGAGCTATATCTAAAAGACAGTTGATAGGATTATTGTTAATTACCGTACCAACTAAATGTATTGCCATTATTTTGTAGCTCAAAAAGATTAGAATTGGGAACACAATTATTAAAGTCATATAACTTATTAGTTAAAGAAGGTAAACCATATATCTTCTCCTTAATTCTAAGAATGCAATTATACTAGCCCAAAATAGGCTAAAGTTCATTACAATTATTAGCGTCAGATGAGATATAATTTTCAGCAAGGATTAATGAAGTAGTTATGGCCGGTGAAGCAAATGGAAGCCCGCTAACTTAAATCCCAACCCCGACGAACTTAAATATACAGATTCACAAGATTTAGGATTTACGAGATTTACAACTGAAATATGCGGAATCCGGGTTTATGGAATTGCGGGATTTATTTTGTGCAAAATTACCACATGATAAGATTCAACCTAAATCCTACATAAATATGATGTAAATCCATTCCCGAACATCCCCAAGGAAAGATTGGGACAACTGCAAAAGTGAAACAAAAATCACAACAAAAATCACAAGGGCTTGATTTCAATTCATAAATCACTAGTAAGATAAATTCTTATCCTATAAAATTAGAAGAAATAGGATAAGAGAGAAAAAAATTAATATTAATATGATAACTTTTTCTCCTACAAAATGCACCAACAGCATTAATTCGTACAAGCGGCCTTTCTTGTTTCCGCTTTTCCGCCACGATAAATCGCGAAATATCGACGCATTTCCCACCAACACCCCTGCATCGTCTCGTTCCACCAACCTTCCTCCTGTCTCGCGGTTTGATTCTACTGGAGAAGTCGCGACTGACAGCTTTGGTGGAGAAAGATGGCGGCATGGTGCTCGGTGGATGCAGGAGCAACGTATTCTACGGGGGAGATTAAGCAAAATTTTCGCAATTTGAATGGAATCCGAACCCTTGCAGAGAGTGGTCGCTTCAAGGTTCGGTTTCTAATCTGAGGAAATTTTTTTCTTATAATTACTTATATTTTCCAGCCGACTGAATTTGGTCTCAGACATCATCATCATTATTAGCCTTATAACGATTACATGAAATTGATAGTTTACCAGTAAAATAAAAGTTAAAAGATGATAATTGCTCCAAAAAGAAAGAAATCTTCTCAAGAATTGAATGTAGATCCTACGGCTACCCCCACGCCTAGTATTTTCCTTTTCGAACGGCATTCATTGCTAGTAATCCTCAAAATGTTTCCTTATATAACACTAATGAGGTGTGCGTCTGAATAAGGAATATGTTTTAGTTGCCCCCATTATCTCGAGTGTCTGATTGGTCGGGAGTTCTTACTTCAAGGGTGATAGGACGTTTCTCGCAAATGGCACATTTGAATTGAAGCATCGCAAAAGCTGAGAGTTTAGTATTTGTGTCCACAGATCGCAAAATATGCCAGCAGTAAGTAAAGCTAATGCTTCTCGAGAGGTGAATATAGATCCTAGGATGACTCATATTATTACTTTTTTTTTTGTTTTTTTGAATGGGATTCATTTTGTGAAATCCCCAGTGTCACCTCATAGCTCATCAATGAGTGGTTTGTCTAAATCAGGAATTTGTTTTAGTTGACCACCAGCATATCGAAGGCCTACGAGGTCTAGAGTTTTCACTCCGAGTATGATAAATTGTTTCTCACAAGTACCACCTCTAGTCTAAGCATGGCGGAGGCTGATTCTTGGGCATGAACCCATTGGTGGCAAAAGTTGAAAACAATGTGGTGAGCATAGGTTTCCAGCTTGAGTAGCTTATGAAAACTTTTCTAGCACCTAACTATTGCAATAGCAACCCTTCTAAATAACGTCCTTGGGAATGACAACAAAACAGGTAACCCATGTCATATGAAATCCCACTCATGCACCCGAATGGAGGAAACTTGAAGCACACAACTCTTTTCATCACCGTTATATTCGTTATCAACCGCCTCTTAGGACCAATGACTTAGCATACGTCACATGGTCAATGCTGCTTAATGCCACAATTATGGCCAATGTGTAAACATGTTTAAATATTAACCAACTTGGAGATAACATCAAAAATGGAGTAGCTTAGAACTTTACTAAGGGGATGTATCTAGATATCCACATGATTGAGGGGATTTGCTGGTAGTAGCATTCAAGGCTGCTATAAATACCCAATATGGTTTTTGTGAATGGATTTTACCTAATTTCTAAAACTCTAGCCATCATCGAGAGAAAAATAAACTGAGATACAAGAATAAGCCAAGGTTTTTGGCAACAAGCTCATGTCTGCATATTGTCTTTCTCCCTCTATCTTCATTTCCCTCAATCCTTTCTCACTTACATTTCCTTTTCTCGATTGATATTGCAAATAGTATCTCATTACCCAAAAACTCGTGTGTATATAAAAAATGTGTCAACATGAATCTCAAAGATATCTCGCGGTCGGCGGAAGATGTGATATGACATCACGGCGCCATCTAAAGACGATCCAGAACCACACCCCCGTCATCCGACTCTCGAGTATTGGGAGGATAATACTTCCCAGACGGATAAGAGTAGATCAACTCCTAAAAAATCTTTCTAACTAGACTTATGGGACGAATCCAATGTCGTTCACCCTGGACCGACAAAATGGGCGAAACAGACTATCTAGATCCAGAGCAGTTGTCACCGGTCCTCAATATGCAACCACTCGACCTAATGACCGCCCAACCCCTTCCGGGCGGATGTTCGTGCGCACCCCCCCCCATATTGGGCCATATTTTTGTATAAACTAAAATACTCACGTTGTACATATGTATATTAGGGGTACAATATGTAATTGTGTAACCCCCCATTTCTATAAATCGAGGGTCTATTTCATGAATAAATGTTACACAAGTTTGTTGTTCTATGCTGAGCTATTGCTCTCCTTGCTCTCTCTCTCTCCCTTCAACACTCTATGCCTTAGACATGTCCCTCAGATTGTTTTTGATTCAATATCTTAAAAGGTGCGGTGAGCGTAGAATCATGCCTTCGACATGAAGAGGAGCCCAACGATCACATCGAGGGTGTCCAAAGAGAAGTAGCTATGTTGACCCCTTATGAGATTACATCGAGGGATTTAGGAAATGAGGACTCAGATCTTGAAGCAGGTTTCGGGCCAGATCGCTGAGGTTTTGAGGGCTGTCACAACCCTAGCAAGAAATCAAGCCCCCCAAGAGCAGAACCAGTCATAGAAGGTGGCGCTCATGCACAATGATAGGAGGGTGAACAACAGCCCTAAGGGGCTGGTGACTAGCAGTATCACGACGGTGCGGGATCCGCGCAGGTGGGAAAAACAATGATTTGGGCGCCTGAGGTGTCAATTCAGCCGAGAACCCTTTTTCTCTCTATATCTTTGGAGCGGAGCCCTTGAAAAAGTTCAAACTACCGACCTTAAAGGCTTACAAAGGGCAGTCAGACCCCATTAACCAAATCACTTCATTTAAGTTAGTTTTATGCCTGCTCAACGAATCATATGCGTTCAAATGCCGTATGCTTTTTACCACTTTGAGGTTGCCAGCCCTGAAGTGCTTTCATGCACTTCCAGCCCGAAGCATCAGCAACTTCACTGATATTAAGAGATTGTTTTTGACACAGTTTGTCAGTGCTCGGAAACCCATCAAGAGCGTGCAATCCATATGACAACTTAAGCAAGGTCAGCACGAGAGCCTACGCACGTACATTTCAAACTTTCAATGAGAAATGTTGGAGGTCAAAGACCTCCGAGTCGACGCGGCCGTAGTTGCATTGAAACAAGGCTTGAGGTCTGAGAGGTTTTTTTATGACCTCAGTATAAATGAAGTCCAAGACTTGGTCGAGCTGTTGGAAAGAGCCAACAAACACGTCCACGTAGAGGAGAGTACCCCCAAGCGAGAGCCGGAAGGGTATCAGGCCCAGAAGAGAGCAACAAAGACCACCTGTCCGATGTCGGTTCGACGACAGCTAATCCTCTCGCGACAATAGAGGTTTGATCGTTACAACCAACAGGGCGGTCAGGCGATGAACCGTGATACACGACCGACCCGATACTATGAGGCCGACACAACACTATGAACAACCATTCAACGATTTTGAGGGCTTGCGTTTTACCCTTTTGAGGGTATCAATGGCGGAAATTGGGACGCTATCTAGGGCAAGGAGTATTTCAAAGAACTCGAACCATTGAGAGCTGAAGGCTTTCTTAGTGATGTAAGAAAGTACCATAAGTATCATCGAGACCATGGCCATGACACGAAGGAATGCATACATCTTTAGAGTCTTATTGAGAAGTTGACAAAAGCGGATAAGCTGAAGGAGTTTGTGGCCCAGGGACTTCCTGTTAGAGGCATGCCAATGCTCTTGCCATAGAAGCTCCATTGGACCCCATCCAGACTAATGTTATCCACATCACCACGATAATCTCAGCCATTCTCGGAGGGATATAATCCTCCAACGAAGCTCCCAGAAGAGATCCAAGATCGGGGAACTATGCAACCTTGTCTCCATGCAGAGAAGGGGGAGCTGCCCTCCATCACGTTCACAAAACACAATCTATAGTCGTAATGTTGATAATAAATAACTTCCAAGTTTGGAGTATACTTATTGCACTGGCAGTTCTGTGAATATTTTGTTTAAATCAGCGTTCAATAAGCTTAATTTTTGGACCGATCGATTGGTAATGCCGACAAGCCAATTATTTGATTTTTCAAGTGAAAAAAAAAGTCGTTAGGTGTAATGTTGCTGACGGTCACTTGGGGCGAGGGATAGAAGCAATTCACGGAGACGAAATATTTTTTAATAGTGGACTCACCTCCCACTACAACGCCAGCTTTGGTCGGTTGCTGCTAAATCGTTTCGAAGTCGTGGTGTCCACCTACCACGTTGCAGTGAAGTTCCCAAAAGATGGAGAAGTAATCACTATCAGAGGGGACTGGGAACAGTCTCGAGTCTGCTATCTCGGAGAGGTTGGGAGTGTGGAGCAGAAGCCGCTTGACTTATGAAAATGGAGAGAGGTTGGCCTCAAGATAAGTGAAACCACCCGGAAGATCTCGTCGCCAAAGGCGTCCTCGGTAAATCTTTCCTAATAAGTGATATTTTGATGCAGGGTAACGGGAGTTACTAATTCAAACACTTCAGGATCACTGTGATGTTTTTGTGTGGTCCGCTTTAGAGATGCCAGGAGCAACGATTGATGTCACTTGTCATTGGTTGATGTGAGTTGTGTAGTCCGACCGATCAAGCAGAAGACAAGGAACTCGGGGACTGCACTGGCTAGACACATCAGAGAGGAGGTGTTGAAGCTGCAGGAAGCGGGATACATTTGGGAGGTGCATATTTCACCTGGTTCTCAAACATCTTCTTTGTTCAGAAGGCCAGCGGGAAGAGGCGAATGTGCGTTGGCTTCAACAATTTGCCGCCTGCCCAACGGATTGCTACTCGCTGCCGAGGATTGACACTCTGGTGGATGCAACCGTGGGTTATTCAGTGATGAGCTTGTTGAATGCTTTCTCCAGCTATTATCAAATCAAGATGCACACGGCGGACGCTGTGAATATCGTTTTAATCACAACTGAAAGAGTTTTTTGCTGTAATGTAATACTTTTTGTGCTTTAAAAAGCTAGGGCAATATACCAATGTTTAATCGATGTAATCTTTAATAATAAAAAAGAAAAAAATATTGAAGTCTATGTCGATGATATCTTTGTAAAAAGCCGGACGATAGAACACCACATAAAGAATCTAAAAGAAACTTTTCAAACCCTAATAAAATATAATATGAGGTTGAACCCCTTGAAATGTACGTTTGGAACCTCAACCGACAAGTTTTTAGGTTACCTCATAACTCTCAAAGGAATAAAATCGAACCCGGACAAGATCCAGGCATTGATTGACATGCCATGTCTGCAAAACACCCAAAAAGCTCAAAAACTAACAGATCGGATTATGACTCTGAGCCAGTTCTCTAGCTTCACCACCGCTCCTCCAAAGCTTGAAGCCAATGAAGATCTCTCTTTGTGCTTGGGAGTGGGAGCTAGGGAGATCAACTTAGTACTGGTCCGGGAGGAATCAGAAAAGCAATTCCTGGTATGCTACACCAGCCATGTTCTTGGAGGTAGGGCTGTCAAAAAAGCTCGTTGTTCGCGAACGGTTCGTGTTCGATTCGTGAAGCAGATCGTGTTCGGTTCGTTCGATAAGCAAACGAGACGAACACGAACAAATTTTTTTGTTCGGATTGCTAAACGAACCAAACACAAACAATGACCCGTTCGTTCGTGTTCGATTCGTTTTTGTTCGAAATATAAATAATTTAAATAATATTATGAAATTTAAAAATAGTTATATTATATATATTAAAAATTTATCAAATTTTAAAATATTAAATTCTATAAATTATAATATATAATTTAGTAAATAGTATTATAAATATTTTTATATATATAAATTCTATAATTAATATAAAGTATTATATATATATATTAATATAAGTACATAACTTAAAATATAAAAACACAGGCAGCAACCCTAATCGGCTAACCCTACTATTTGCGATTCATCCTTTCGGCGCTCCCCTCTCGAAAAGCTTTCGGCGCTCCCTTCGTCCGGTTCTTTCCTCAATCCTCGCCTCAAAATCGCAAAAAAAATCGTCAACGAAAGCTTAGGGTTGTATGTTTGTGTTCTTTCTCTGATCTCTACTTCTATTTGTCTTCTATAAAGCAGGCGTTGCCGCGTTGGATCAACTATTCGGTATTTTTGCTTTAGCGCTCGATATTCTTGTTTCAGTGCTCGATATTCTTGCTTGGTTGCTTGTAAGGCCACCGAAACGTCATTTTTTAGTATATTTTCTTTAACATTTCTAGTGTATCTTCATGCTTGCCTATTAAGTTAGATTTCCATGTACAAATCTGATTCTTTCTATATCTTTATGGTTTATATAGAATATCTATATTTCTTTCTTGAGTGACATATTTTGATGGAACATTATTGAGTACGAAGTATGGATTCCATGGATCAATGAGGTGGCTGCGAAAGAGGAAGCAATGAGGGTGGAAGTTTTTGTTAGTATGAGTT
>NW_018234776.1:25469-25918 GCF_001263595.1 Phalaenopsis equestris
AGTGGGAAGTATAATTACATCCACTTGCCTTCTCTGGACCAAGATGTCATTTTTTCAGGAACGGGGTTATTATGCTTCGTGTTTGGCTTGTATTTTTTTTATTTTCGAAGCTTGAGATTTGAATGAGTTTTTGGTGAGGTATGAGGGATTCAATGGAGAGTTCTAATTTGGATCAGAAGATGGGGAGGAAAAATGAAGATCTTGTTCAATGAAGATCTTGTTCATCGACTTGTTCATCGAAAGATAGTTGTGGTTGCAGTTAAAGCTTCGCAAGATGTCCATAGGACTGCATTGGTGTGGGCTCTGACTCATGTTGTTCAGCCTTGTGATCAAATAACTCTTCTGGTTCTGGTTTCATCACGCAGTTCAGGTTTTAATTCTTCTGAAACCTTTGTTTTTGCTTTTTCTCGAAGTGAAGCTATTTGTTTACTGCACTATTAGCACTGAGA
>NW_018234776.1:26078-36527 GCF_001263595.1 Phalaenopsis equestris
TTGGATGAATTCCGGTGTGCAAGCTGTAAAGATGAGTTCTTTTTGGTTTTTGTAATCATCCACAACTGAAGTGGAAACTATGTTATTTTCTAACGCCCTTTGCAGGATTAATCGACAGATACTAATAATATTTTCTCAAAATTGTTTTTTTTTAATTTCAATGTCAGCTGAAAAATATTGGCTTTTGTATGACGATTGCATAAATATCCTACAGTGGGACTTTATTTTACTTTTCTTGTTAATAAGACTTTATGTGTTCTAATTTTTAGTTTATATCATGCCCAGCTGGTTTTTCATTCTGGTTGTTAATTTGTTGCCATTTAAACGATTAATAATTTGTCATATCTTCATCATTTAGGTAGAAGGCATTGGGGGTTTCCTAGACGGTTTCTTGTGAAGTAGGCTAGTTTCTTGTGAAGTAAATTGTACCACATTGCATGATACAATTCATTATTATGTAATTGAATTATTGGAATGTTTTTGAATTATTGGATGTATTGGATGTAATTAGACATTGAATAATTATATTGAAGTTCATTATTTTTTTTTTTTAGTTTGAGAAGCAATTATTATTTCTTATATATTTTATAAAGATGCATTTTAATTTTTAAAAGATAAATTGATGCATTTTAATTTTTAATTTTTAAAAGATATGAGAACTAATATTTAAGTTGTTGTATATTTAACAAATGCAAAAATATATACAATTTTGAAAATTTTCAAAAATTTCGAACATTTCGAACATCTCGAACAATTCGAATTCGAACAATTCGAACAATTCGAACATTTCCGAACCGAACACGAACCGACCATTCACAAACAATTTCGAACACGAGCCTATTTCAAACAAACTATATTTCAAACGAACCGAACACGAACACGACCGCTGTTCGTTCGTGTTCGGTTCGTTTACACCCCTACTTGGAGGGACGGAGGTCAGGTATCCGATTATGGAGAAACTAACATTTGCTTTAATTGTATTGGCCGGTTGGTTGCGACTCTACTTTCAGACGCATCCCATCCAGGTGATCACAAATAATCCACTGAAGATTCCAGCCGGCTACTTAAGTGAGGAGTGAAATTGAGTGAGTTCGATATCACCTATGTTCCTCGAACTTCTATTAAAGCTCAAGCGGTTGCAGATTCCCTGGAGGACAGGATGAAGAAGGTCAAACTGACCGACAAGAGTGGCTCCTGTATGTGGATGGCGCCTCAAGCAGAACCCGAGTGGGACTAAGGCTTGCCTTGAGAAGTCCAGTCGTAGAATACTTATACCATTCAATGACTGTGAAATTCAAAGTGACGAACAATCAGGCGTAATACAAAACTCTAATTAATGGCCTTGGCCCAACTTATGAGATGGGCGTCTGGTTCCTCATCATAAAATCAGACTCGCAGCTTATAGTGAATTCGATAAACGAGGAGTTTAAGGCCAGGGACGAGACAATGATAAAGTATCTTAACAAGGTCCAGGCGAAAATTTGAAAATTTGCACATATCCAGATCAAATATATCAGTAAAGAAGAAAATCAATTGACTGTCATGTGATGATAATGTCCTTTTTTTAATTATACATATTCATGATTGGGTTATTACAACTTTATAAAATTGTCTCATATTATGAAATTTATTGTAAGTTTAAAATTTATAAAACTGAAAATTTTAATAAACTTTAAACCTGTAATTTTAATAATTAAAATCATTGAAACGTATACCAAAATTATTGAAACCCTGAATATAGTAGCATCCACAATGAGATTTTTGCAAAATTAAAACCCTGAGTCATTAAGAGAGAGTTGTGGGCACGTCCATGCCTACTTCTGGTTGGTAGGATCTCAGTGATCGCTGAAACTTTTGGAGAATATTAGGTTGCTTATAATTAAGAACACTTGTTATATTATGTTTATATGATTTATATTTAGTTGAATTGCATATATTGTACTACCATTAGCTTATTTATTTTCTATCTCAATCTATTGCAATAATTAGTTTTGCAAATTGAGGTGCCTTTTGCTAAATGTTGCAAGAACTACAAAAAGTATAAGACTCGCCAAGATTACATTCTATACAATAGCTTTTATGGCTAAATGCCACTTTTGAGTTTTCTTGACACAGTTAACTTAGAAATAGGGTTGTAATCGAGTCGATTCGAGCTGAGTATATCATGGTTCAGACTTGGTTTGGTCTAATTTTAAGTTTTTCATTTTTGGCCTGAGCTTGTGTCAAGCTTTTATATATTGTGCAAGCTTGATTTGCTTAAATTCTTCCATGTCTGAACTTGATTTGTTTATGAGAAGTGAACAAGTATTTAAACGAGCTAATAAACGAGTAAAATTCAAACAAGTATCTAGATTTTTATATAAAAGTTCTATAAATAATTTTTCAAATCTGTTGCACTTACTACTTTATTGATTATAAACTCATTAAAATGAAAGGTAACTCATGAACTATGATCATATGAGATGTAATCTCTCATATTTTAGCATAATCATACTTCTAAGTTTGTACTCAACTCCCACATTCAAATGTAGGTGTTGGTTTTTCATAATGATATGCACTTGTCATTTTTCTTAGTTTTTTGGACAATTTTGTAAATGTATTTTATATTGAGTTGTTGGACCATCCGTATTCTTTATCATATATAGTTTACAATGATTGCACTGTACTACTTAATCGGGTCAAACTTATTAGAATAGTGGAAAGGGGTTATATACGAGATATTAGACTTTCAGAGATCCTTATGAGCTACAATCTCGTCGTTGCCTTTGATGCTAAGTTTTGGGCGAAACACAGAGACTCTAAATTGTGAGAGACCAAAGGGAAAATGAGGTTTGTGAGGTTTTCAAGTTAATTTTAAGGAGCATTTCATACATATCAAAATAAGTCTTATGTATTTTCACGTTTAAAACCTAAATTTTAATAAAATAAATATATAATTAATATCTACATGTTAATAATAAAATATATAATTAATAATTAATCTTAAAGTATTATTGATATAATAATATATTACTATTAAATTTGTAATTAAATAAATTATATTTAATTAAATATTATTTAAATAATATATCACGTATGACACAAGTTATCATCAAACTTAATATGGAGTTTTTAACAAGTAACTTGTTGAACAATAAATGAGTTTGTTCATGAACATAGATAAACAAGTTCGGCTAGGTTGATTTCTAGTTCATTGAGCTCCGAGCTTTTAAAAATTATCCAAACTTGTTTATTTACTAGTTTGAACGAATATGCACAAGTCTTAATCTAGCCCAGTTCGAGTTGTTCATCGAGTGCATTGGTTCATTTACAGCCCTAATTAGAAATGACGCTATGGACTGCCATTAGTTTCACAGTCACTCAGTTTCAATGATTTTAATTTTGTAGATCATTATGATTTCTATATTTAGGAATTTTTTTTGTTCCTGCTTTAGATATTAATGTGTTTATCGGGTTTATTTGCATATATCTAAACATGGAAACAAAAAATGTAATGATCTTACATATGAGGAATTGTTGAATGATTTATATACGTGACTTCTGCTTATTATTTGTAATCATCAGATATTATGTTTTATTTTTAGATTTTCTTCAATTGCTTTTTTCAGGGATGGTTATTGGATCAGTTTGGTGTTCTTCATGATGGGAAGAAACCGTACCCCGGCGCCATTTCAACACGTATTGCATTTATTTCATATTTGAATATATTTATGTATATTTATAATATTTAAAATTTTGTTATCTGGATGTACGGTAACATTATTCTATCATTATAGTGGAAAATTTAGCAAATCATGGGGCAAAGATGGTAATTATAAGCAATTCTTCCAGAAGAGCATCCATAACAATTGAGAAAATGAAGGACCTTGGTTTTGATTCTTCTCTCTTTCTTGGAGCTATCACAAGTGGAGAACTAACACACCAATACCTTCAAAGGTCAGGCTTTTTTTAATCTCTATTTATTGGTTATAAAGAGAGGGGATTTTAGTGCATTTTGCATGTCAATATTATATTTTGTGAGGAATCTATGATCATTGCGTGATATATTCCAATGTTTTACTCTTTTACATCATTATTATAAATTTTAAATTATTTTTTATGTCCATTCTCATTCCTAATTTAGTGCCAGTGCTTCAATGATAATCTAGTGATTTTAATTATTAAGATCTTGCTACATTAATTATGTTTTGCCAGTAGATTTATTCCTTCAAAAAGATACGAAAAAAAAATGGAAGTTTGACATTTTCACCGATTTCTTCTACTTTGACATAAACAGGAGGGATGATCCGTGGTTTTCAAAATTGGGAAGATGTTGTGTTCACATGACATGGTGTGATCGAGGTGGAATATCTCTTGATGTATGCTCACTTTTGTTGATTTTTCTTTTTTTTTTTTGATCCTTACAAAAGCATGTTCTGCTTAAAGCTAAAATGATTAAAAATCATTGGAATTTATTTTTATTTTTCTCTAGAAGAAATTCAGTGTTACATAATTCTATTGAACTATTTGCTCTGTTTTTGCTATGTTAATTTTGCATGTTGTTTAATAAAAGCTATTCCTAAGATAACATCCTTGGCCGCTGAACTTTCGGATCAGCTATAGACATTTTGATTATTCTAGTGTACCATTTTCACTTTTATCTCTGTTATTCTCCATAACTCACTTCTAGTTGTTTTTCTTTTAGTTTAGTTATATATATATATATATATATATATATATGTGGGACGTCCCTAGCACTTTTGCGCCCATTGGTGGCTTTTTGGTTTTTTACTTTTATGTATCTTTGCTTCATTTGAATTTTTTATGTGTTGTATTGTGTGAGTTGAGTTTTCTTTTAGGCTCTCTCATATAACCTTTCTGTATCTTTTCCGTTTTAATAATATATATATATATATATATATTGAAAAAACCCTAGGGCAATTATATTAAAAAGGAAAATATACAGATAAGTTGTCTGTATGGGTGAGCCTAAACACCCAACCCACATGATACAACACACACGAAAAAATTTAAAAGATGGGTACATATAGAAATAAAAAGAAACAAAAAACCACCCGGGGCCTAAAAATCACCCGGGCGCTGAAAAAGTGTGTCATCCCAATCTAGTCTTGCCTCTGGCTCTAGTTCTCGGTAGTGATCCAGCTAGCAGATTGGTAAGGTGTTGACCATTACTCGTAGTAACCAAAGTATCATCTATAAGACTCCTGAGCTCTAGTAGATCTCCATTCTTCTTCTTCCTCCTGGAAGTGTAATTTTTAACCCTGCCATTCCTCCTCCGAAAAATCCGCCTGATGGGGTAGAGCTGAACCAGAATGAACAGTAGTACCCACAATAGGTTATACAATATGAGAAGTGTGAGTTGCCGCTACACAGGTTACTTCTTGAAGAAGTGGAGCTGCGAGGGTTTCCTGGTTATCAGTCTGAACACTATCATTTATAGGCCATAGTCCATCAGAATTGTTTTGTATGGAGTTTGTCGGTGCCAGCATCGCATCACCCGCAGTAACAGTAACAGCAGTGTCATGGGGGGGTCATCAGGTGTAACAGACACCTCCTGTCTGGTATTATCATCCTCAGGTGGAACTAAAATGTTTAAACCCATCCTTATTCACTTGACCCTTAGATTTCAAATTAGGATGAAATTTGTGGCATTTAACAAGGATATGACCAAATATTATACAGTGGGTACAATATGGGGGTTTGTGTTCCATGACGATTTGTTGCCAATAACCATTATGGGTTGTGCCCAGCCAGACTTCAGTAACATCTGCTAAAGTAATATCCATTTCCACAAGTATTCTGGCCACCGAGGGTCTAGTTAGGTTGAAAGTGGGCAGATCTAGTTTCAAAGAATCCCCAAGGATGACCCCAATAGAGTAGAGAACCTGATGGTGAAAAAAATGTAGCTTGAGATCAGGTAAACTAAACCATACCGATACAGTGCGAGTTTCATGATTTGGGTCGAAATTAGGAGACCACTTGAGTAACTTCATTGATTTGCCTTCGATATTAAGATATTTTTTGGAGAAAATTCTGGTGTAGTCTTCAACCACTGTTAGTTGGATCAACACATGTCTCCTATTCTTGAGTCCGACTTTCCACTTGCCTACTAGCTTAAGATCATCAACACACTTTCTGACAACCTCCATAGGAAGGGTGTACCCACTGAAATTTTCCAATAAGAACAAACTTGATTTTTTTCGTCAGGGTAGAAATTTCTATTTCAGAGAAAAATGTTGCATCGTTTCCTCCTTTCTTGTTTCCCTTTTTAATAAAAGGACAATCATCTGTACCCTCACGAGATTTCTTATAACTTGAGGGGAATCTCACTGCGGACTCTACCTGAGGGTTATCCACCACGTGAGCAAAGGAGTGAGCAAAGCAAAGGAGACTTTGTCCGGCTCAACCAAATAAGAAGGAGGCGCCATCAGAGCAAGGAGAGCTGTCGGAGTTAAGCTGCAGCAAAGTTGCTACTGCAGGAACAGTGAGCTTCATGAGCAGAACAGAAACGCGAAGCTTCGAGACTCGTTGATCAGGCAAACCCGAGCGAGCGACGCCGAGCAGACTCTTCGAGCAGAGAGAAGACGAACGCCGAGCCGACTCACGCCGAGCAGACGCAGACGAACGCCGAGCAGCAGGACGCCGACGAGGCGGGCGCGAGCCGACCGAGGCAGAAAGGGCGAGCGACAGAATCAATGGAGATCGTCATTCGAAAACTTAGCAGAGCAGTCGTCCGCCATTCGTCCGCATTCATATATATATATATAGATATAGATATATATTATTGGTTTTGCAGTTTGTGGGAAAATCTAATGTATAAAAGATACATTCATGATGTCGATGATCTTTCTTGTCTTAATAATCACGCTGAACAAATTTGTTATAATTTGGGCGCATCTTGAAAGGAGAGTCATCCTGTCAATGCTGTTGACTTAAAATTTAAATCAGTAACATTTCTCATTAAACAGTGATATGATGAACTTACTTTGCTTTGTATTAGAACTTCATGAAGGATCCTTTTAAAAAACTGATCATCCACCTTTTCTAAACATAATGGCCATCGGATTATCTTTATTAAAAAAATCAAATTTAATTCATGTAAAAGTTAATGTAAATATAGAATTTGTTTACATGAAATTAAGCATGTTATTCCTTGTTGTAGGGGTTGGGCTTGCAAGTGGTGAACCGGGTAGATGAAGCAGATTTTATACTGGCGCATGGTACTGAAGCACTTGGTCTACCTTCTGGTGATACACAACCTACGAGCATTGAAGAACTTGAGCAAATTTTGGAGCATTGTAGCAAAAGAAAAATTCCAATGGTGGTAGCTAACCCGGATTTTGTTACTGTTGAAGCTAGACATTTGCGCATCATGCCTGGTAAGTTTGGTAAATAAATACTATATTCTATTGATTTCCTTCCCCAAGTAATTCTGATGCTGTAGCTATGCCGGCAAAATCTTCATTCTGATGCTTCCAATTTTTATGCAATGGATGATTCTGGTTTTGTTTAAGATAACTTTGTCTGTCACTTACGGCTTGCAACTGTTATCTTTGTAGGAACACTTGCCGAGAAATATGAACAGGTTGGCGGCATAGTTAAATGGATGGGGAAACCTGATAAGGTTAAATCTTACACATTATTTTTTGCTCGATTCTCTTTTGTTTGTCATGGTTTTTGACTTATTGTGAATGCCCGGAAATTTTGTTGTTTTGTAGTAGTTTTTTATCATGTTCTGATTTAGAGCACTGCAGCTGTACTGAAGCTCGGGATTTATGCCATTTCCACTTTCAGATTCTAAACAGGACCTTAAATTCTGGCCGGAGAGACTATATGTAGTAGTTTTTGACTAAATACTGTTACATATTCCTTAGCTTTGCAGTTAAGTCAATCCGCTGGTAATTATTTTGTCATCTTATTCTTTACTACGAGGCGGTTGTTCTTGGGAAAGTCTATTTATTCTTTTGAAGATAACCTTAATCCTGAGGGTTTCTTTGATTAGACCTATAAAGCTGTCTCACAGTTGACAGCCCCACGCCCCCCCGCCTCCGCACCCCCCTCCCCTCTAATGATATGGGATCTAAAATCGGTGCTTTGATTCTGTGCTTGACTCGGTTTCCTGAATTTGGAAGGCAATCCATGACATCTAATGGATGGATGAGGCAATTCATTATTTCATGTAAAGTGTAAGTGGGACCCACAAGTTTATATCATGCCTAAATTTCACTTTTGATACATACATTTCTTTGAAAACCTTCTAGGGGTGCTATCCCCTTCTAGGTTGCTACAATGCCTCTTTGTCTACTATAATGTTTGACTGCTGGAATGTGTTCTCGATTATAGCTAGCTGCTACAATGCATCAATTGCCGAATTACCCGACTTCCTCTCCCTTCTAATTCTCTTTATTGTGCGATGCAAGAAGGATTGACAGAGGGTCAATTTATGGATTATAAAATATTGGTTTAGGAAACAAAGTTTCACCATATGGTAGGTCTATATGATCTCCCGAATTTCTGTATCAGTTCTCCGTTCCACAGAAACTGAATTCAAACATAATTTTAGGGTTCACATTAATGAACTGATCGCATACCATATTAAGGGAATTCTAAATTTTGAAGAAAATTTGTCTTCATATCAGCTAAAAAGTATTCCCTTGAAGATTAAATTTGGCTGTATTTAATAAATACTTCTTTTTGGGTCCCCTTAGAGATCATTTTGAAAAGTTCAAATTGTCGTAGGGCCAAACACAGAGCAATTTAACTCTGGTTAAATATTTCAATTCCAAACAGTCGCATGAGTTCTCATCAGGATTACTATTTTGTATCATAATGGATCCATCAGAATAAAATGTATTCCTGCCATTAAATTTTTATACTTCCAGAGTAGTTAACTTCTCACTCCAAATGATGCACTAACATGACTTGGCACTAAGGTAAGACTATTTGATATAAACATGATCTATCTAATATCCTTATATGGTTTTGTTTGGGATAGCTTTCCTCCTGCTTTGCGTTTCAGACCACCGCCATAGCTTTGCTTGGGAAACTATTTTATTGCTACTTTCTAGAAATTTTTGTGGTGGAATCTATTTTTTTCAACTTGACTTGTTAAAGTGCCATGGCTGTAAGAATGTTGTTGTCAGATTTTTTTGAAATATATATATATATCCACCGCAGCTTTTTACGAAGTTGTTTTCTCCACCATAGATTTACAACCACATTTTTTTAAGGCTGCAGCCACCCAAAACAAACCCTAAGCCTCTCTCCCAACTTTTGCCTCTATTTAGCTTCAAGACAACCAAACTACCCATATAGATCTTAAGGTCATTATCATTAGTAGATAATGTGTATCTTGTAACACGAATAGTACTACAACACAAACAATGATCAGAGCATGGACCAAAGCATTGTGTTAAGATATCATAACATCATCATCACCATCATTCCAAACTGCACAGGAAGGTTACAGCAAGTTTGGTTGTTCCCTTGGCATTTTAAGCAGGCAAGAAGAGTGAGAAAACAATCCAATTTCTAACCCTCATACTCAATGCTTGTCCACTCCACTTATGAGCAAGTTGAATTTTTGCATGTTAAGAACACACTCTTTTGTTTGTTATGTTCAAAAGCCCAACAAACTTCTATGTTTAATTTTTCTTTTATTCTTTATATAACCCCCTTTTGTACTCTTTATGTTTATTATTAAATGAACTATTAAAGTTTTTTTTTATGCAAATCCCTTGGAGAAGCTTGGTAAATGATTCAAACCCTTGTGACATTGATGAGTTCATGTTTTATCTCCTTTGTGTTTTATTGGTTCTTAGCCCCTTCCTTTGACCCTTGGTGTCACCTTAAAAATATTCTTAATCATCTCATACATTTCCTCCTAGCACTCCATCTCATTCTTCAAATCTAAACCCCTAAACAATTAGCTTTCAGTTTTAGCTTCCATTCTCAAAAGTATACCACTTCCATGTCCTCCAATAGCTTCCCTACCGTCTTCCAAACAGTACCGAGCCCTAAACCCCATTCCCACTTCTTGACCACACCTTAATTAGGGCCTACGTGAGCCTTCCTACTTCTCCAAGCCCCACAAGTAATTCTATTTGTCTCTCATGTTGCATGATAGATGAGAATTAAATCATGGAAATAGATTCGAGAGATCCGACACACAACTTTGAACAAATGTACAAAAAATAAGAAAATACAAAAACACAAATTTTAATGTGGAAAAACCTGAGAACAGAAAAAATTCACAGAGCCACACCACACCAGTAAATTACATTACACTCCAGCTTCTTTACACACTTAGACACAAAGACACTCACAATCAACTCCTTGCACAAGAGAATTTGAAATCCGATTCTACATCGAAAAAATTGAAACTTTATGTGAAAATGACCCAAAGTTTGCTATTGGCACTAGGGAGCCGCGATAGTGGCACTACGACGC
>NW_018234776.1:37251-56725 GCF_001263595.1 Phalaenopsis equestris
TGCGACGCTCTAAAGGGGCACTGTGACGCTGCATCCATGTGTTATAGTTTCATTCTCTCGAGTTCTGAACCTTGACTAGATGCTGCGGGGTTGCCTTTTGGGCACCGAGGCATTGCTGGTTTGATGCTGGGGCGTTGTATATATAATTTTTTTTGGTGACAACGCCCCAGAACCCAAAACACGAGGGACACCCCCCATACTCACCGACAAACTCACCGTCAAGCTTGATCATCAAAACTGAGGGGTTTGTGCGAAGAATTGATTAACACAATTATGCTTCATATAATAACAATCTCCTACTTAGAGACTGATTGCAATTAATCTTGCTCCTCTAAGTTTGCAGCATTTTCACAGTTTCAATCGTAATGTGGCTCACCCCAATCTCATTTTTTTTAAACTCGAACTAAAGTCAAACATAGCTTCAGTTTCTTAACTATTACAACCTTAGTCAGTATATTAGTAAGATTTTGAGCTATGTGTATTTTCTCCAAATATAATTGACCATCTTCAATGAGTGCACAACTAAAATGATATCTTAGCTGAATGTGCTTTCTCCTTGCATGGATTGCGAAGTTCTTTGCTTGGTGAATGTCACTCATACTTTTACTGTAAAGTTTTCCATTCCTTTGCTCCTTAACAACTTTTGCCATAAAGCTCTACATTCAAATGTTTTCCTTGCTGGTCTCAACGATAGCTTTATACTCATTTTTTGTAGTTGATAGAGCAACAATCTTCTATAACTTGAAAATTTTAAGTTATTATTGTGTTCCACAAAGTTAAAATATAATATATACTTATTTTATCGTCAATATCTCTTGTATGTTCTGAATCTACATATACTTATAGATTAATTCCGAATCTTACAATACAAACTGCTTTGTTCACTATTTATCTCATGCATCTGAGAATTCACTTCACTGCCACCCAATGATATTTGCTTTTATTACTAATGTGCTAGTTAACCACTGCTAATGCATCTGTAATTCTGTCCTTGTACATATCATTACATACATCAAATTTCTAACAGCTGAAGTATCCATAGTTTTTCCATTTATGTTTTCTTTGTTTCAACTTAGGCGATTGTTCCTTAGATATTTTAAAGTGATTAGCTAAGAGAATGCAAACTGATTTAGCCTCACTCATGTTGAATCTATGTAGGATCTTTTCATTGTATTTTGCCTGAGATAACATTAATATATCTGCACTCTTATCCGTACTGATTTCCATACCGAAGATTTTCTTGGTTTCAAAATCCCTTGATAATTGTTTCTTTAATTCAACGATCTTTTCCATTTCTGATTCTAAAATTAGCATATCTTTCACATACAATAGATGAATAATATAACAATTATCAATATATCTAATGAACCTAGATTGATCTGATTGACAATTTGTGTACATACTGACATAAATCTATCAAATCTTCCTGATTATTGATGTTTTCCATCTCAACATATTTGTAGAAGTCTAGAAGTAACTGGTGAACAATCTTAAGTTGTATTTTTTTCTTTGTATATCTCCATTTCATTGAAATTGAAATCCATGCTTCTAATAAATTTCTGATTTTGATAGTTCTAAATTTTGTAATCAAATTCATTTGAGTCATTTCCACTGAAAATTCACTTGACAGACTTTGAATCTAGCTTGCTCTTGGATTAGACATCAACATGAACATATGATGAACAACCAAATACTATCATGTGAGATAATATCTCTTTGTCACTCCAAGTTCCTTAGGTAAGCCTTCATTCAAAGGTATTGATGGGCCATGATTGATTAGATAAACTATAATATTCAATGTTTATGCCTAAAACTGTTTTGGCAAGCCTGCATGCAACCTTATAGTTCTGACATGCTCTGTGATAATTCTATTCTTGGGTTCAACAACACGACTTTATTATGGTTTCCATGGAATAATAAACTCATATCTAATTCCTTCCAAAGCACGACTTTTAAATCTTTGATCATGATAGTCACCATCATTTTATGATCTGAGACATCAAACTACAAACATGTCTCATTCTCAATCAAGACTTTCCATTTCTTAAATTCATCAAGCACATCAGATTTATGTTTTGAGAAATACACTCATACCTTCCTAGTGTGATCATTAATGAAAGTTACCAAATATAGAAAACCTTAAATAGACTTAGCTGGTATAGAACCTCATACATCAGTATATACTAACACAAACTTTTAGACATTAGATTTGTGCACTTGACAGGTTGTCATAAGCACAATCTTCACAAAAATGTATATTTATAGACTTTAAAACATGAATTTTTTTTTAAGAAATGAGGGATTTCATATATTTCTCACTCATATGATTAAGTTTTATGGTGTCAAAGATCAACATCAACATTTATTCCAATTACTCCAATGGATTCATGCATCTCTTCGATAAGATAAATGACACCTTCAATGTTATCTCGAGCCATTATTATTGCACATTTAATAACTTTCTATGAATCACATGTGAAAGTAGTTGCATATCCTGACCTTGCAAGCTGACTCACAAAAATTAAATTTCTCTTAAAATATGAACTTGTCTAATTTCATTTAATTTTTTAATCTAGTTCACTTTCAATAATACTGTAGACCTTATTTTCTTCCAAATACATTTTCCCTAGATCACATTGAGTATAATTTTTTAGCACATCTTGTTAGGGCAAGTATGAAAAGAGTTAGAATTCGTGCTTCATTACTATCTAGAGATAAAATAATGAGCTAGCTTGGATTTCATCTATGTAGACATTTGTAAAATGTTTTTTAGCAGAAACTCCATAACTAATCTTCTTTGGAGTTTTGCAGTCTTTATTAAAGTGACATTTATTTCTACAGTTCCAACATTCAACTTTGTTTTTATCTCTTATTTGTCCGGGCTTTCCTCTTTTGAGCTTGGATCTTTCTACACTTTTGTGTCTATCTATATTTCTTTCTATAGTCACAACATTCAAAGAAGAATTTAGAGTCCTTGCAAACTTCTTTGTTCAACACTAATCCCACAATATCATCGAAGTTCAAAAACTTCATGTTTCCTAAAGTGTTATTCACCACAGTAACAAATCTATCATAACTATCTGACAATGAAGATCGGAGTGACAGAGCTCTAATCTTGTTATTAAATTTAATGTCAATATAACACAATTAGTCGTGTCAATGTTGAAGTTATTTAAGTGTTCAACCATAGTATTACCATTCGTTATCTTTGTATTGAATAATCTCTTCATTGGAATTTTTTTTTTTAGAGTCGAAGATGTCTTATACATTCCGATAAGATCAACAATAGTCTTCTCATTCACAATGTTGAAAGCAAAAGATGAGAAAAATGAAAATCAAAACAAACCTATGGCTGTTCGATCAAGAACTTCCTATTCTTTTAGAGATTGATTTAGCCTTATTTGAGGTACCATCCAGTGGTAAATATCATTTTTTTCGATGTAATAACTTCAGTTTACATTTTCAAGGAAGCAACATTCAAACTATTGAATGTTTAATCTTGTCCGCTTTTCGTCAGCCATTGCTTCCACTCGAACATAGAACTTTAGAACCTCCCTCTTATCACTTTATTTGTCAGAGATGAGAATTAAATTGCGGAAAGAGATTTGAGAGATCTGAAGCAAAATTTAAAACCAAGACATACAAAATTAAAAAAAAAACACAAGATTTAACATGAAAAACCTAAAGTAGGAAAAAAAAAACTACTGAATCACAACGCACCAAGAAACTTAATATGAAAAAAATTTGAATCGTACAAATTACACCATACTCTTGTCTCTCTACACTCTTTGACACATGGATGTTCACGATCAACTCCTTGCACAAGAGAATTCAAAATCTCATACCCATCTATCGACAAAACTGAAACATTAAGTTAAAACGACCTGAAGTCGGTTATTGGTGCCGGGACGCCGGGATAGCGGTGTTGCGGCGCTCCAAAGGGGCACTACGACATTGCATCCGAGCGCGAGAGTGTCGTACTCTTGGGTTTTGAACTTGAGCCAGGCGTTGCGGTGCTGTCTTCTAGGCGTTGTTGGCTCAGTGTTGTGTACAGAAAAAAAAATTCAGGGCAGCGCTCCCAAACCCAATATAGGGGAGACACCCCTGTTCCTCACCCGCAAACTCACTGTCGAATTTGATTGGCAAAATTAAGGGCTTTGAGTGAACAATTGATGTACACATTTAGGCTCCACATAATAACACCTCACCTCTTGGTCAATCCAATAATCCACTATACTCCTAACTCGATATAGCACTGTGCATCCGCCATGCAGTAGTACTCAGTGACTTTCTTCTCCTCCAGTTCTATCAATTCATCACATTTGGTATTATTAGATTTAAGGACTCCATAATTTTTAATCAAGATATCGAATGAGTTCAAGAGGCACAACATGAAGCGGAGCAACCACTGTAACAATCAGAACATCTCTAATAGGCAGCAACAAATCGTGATTTGATTTCCCCTTGTGGATGTCATTTGCTCCCTTTTGCTTTTCTATTCCTCTATTTTGGTGTATTTATCCATACAAAAATGATCTTAGATGTTTGTTTGTTACATGGTAACTATATGATATATTGCATGCTTTATAAGTGGTTTATTGCCATTTAAAGCAGTCAAAGCTGACATAACACCTATCCCACTAATTGATACTTGAGTGACTCTTTATTATGAGGTTGTGATCCAAAAAAGAAAATTTGTCAACTATTAAGTCTTCTTTAAAATATAAAAAATAAATTTATTTTCTTTATAATATTCTGTTGATGTAATAGTAGATGCATGATTTTTTATTTTAATAAAATTAGCTGTTTAAGAAGTGTTTGGAGGCCCCATTTTCTCATACACGTGCATTTCATTTTATTGCATGAACATCTTTTTCAAAATTAAAAAGAAAATTGTTTCGCTGCTTTATTATGTGTTTGACATGAAGCCTCTAAAATTAGTATATATAGATTAATTTGAGGACTAAAAAACTAGTAATGATGTCAAATCTGAAAGTCTGCAGTGCACTTGTTAACTTTAAAGCTAGCCACTTGATTTTAAAACAAATGATAGAGACATGAATATTTAGTCATAAGTTTTAAGACTTGAGACATGAAACACACTTGCTAGGATTCTGACTTGCATGCTTCCTTTAGGGATGAATATTTTAGAAGATTATTTTATAATACAAGAACAACAACGAGCTTTTATCCCACTAGGTGGGGTCGACTAGATGAATTCTTTTCCTCCTTTGTGTTCAATTGAGTATCATATTTTCATATAATTCTAATAAATTAAGATCCATTTTTTATACAATATGCTCAACTCTTTTTAGGTCTACCTCTGTTTTCTTAACAACAGTCGAATTTAAAACATCTACTCTCCTAATCGGAACATCAACATTTAATGTGACAAAATCGTCTAAGACTACTCTCACTAATCTTGTCTTGCATTAGAACTGTACCAATCCTTTCACAGATACATTCATTTCGTATATTTTCTCTAAGTTTTAAGACACTCATCCATCTAAACACTCTCATCTTAGCAATACCTAACTTAGTTTTATACTTCTCTTTTAAAGCCCAACATTCTACACCATAAAGCATTGGAGGTCTCACCACCATCTTATAGAATCTTCCTTTAAGTCTAAGCGATACTTTTCTCTCACACAATAGACCCGATGCATTCCTTAAATTATACTAATAACATTTCCATCTATATCACCATCACTTAGAATAATAGACTCGAGATATCTAAAACGTTCACATCTTTTAATGATTTGGTTACCCATAGTTACAACTCTACCACTAGAGGATTATTTTATAATAATAATAATAATAATAATAATAATAATAATAATAATAATAATAATAATAAGAAAATTGAAACAACAAGGGATACTGTCATTTTTCAGTTATGCTTAATACATCAAAGGGAAACTTTTGAATTCTATAGATGAAAGAAGAGGGCGATAGTAGGACATTGAAGCATGCTGTGAGAAGGAAGCCGAAGAGAATTACGTGAGTCCTGTGTAGGAAATTTACACTGAGCAAAAGTCACGTAAGGGAGAAGAAGCGCTCATGCGTCATGTGGGAAGGAGTTATGTCGTGCCATGCAAGAGAAGGAGAAGGAGAATGAGAAGGAAAATTTTGTGTATAGGACAAGCTTTCGTGCACTCAAGAGGTGAAGCCGACGACGCCGGTTCCGGCACATGGAAGGAAGGTGGAAGAAGGCTTGGAGGTGACGGACCTTGCGTGCATCTTTTGTGAGTTCAAATAGAGGAGAAGGTGAGGGAAGAAGGCATGTGTGCTGGTTTAGTCTCGTACAGGAGGACTACACGCGGTCTTTTTTTTTGCATGCAGGAAGGGACAACCAAGCCGAAACCTTAAGGTTAAGGTTTAGTCATTTAGCTTTTTGTACATAGATTAATTGAATTGCATTTAATTCATAAGAATAAGATTTTGTTAATTAAAATTAGAAAGAAGGTGAAGACTATTACAAATTGTCAGCAAGAAATTTTTGAAGCTAAAAAAATAGAAAATAAAAAAAAATTATCATTGATGTTTTAATTAATTTAATTAATATTATGCCAAATGACATTTTCCTTATAGCTACTCTCGCTCACTTAAAAGGTTATAACTATTGGCGCCTGTGATTCGAAGTAACAACTACGATAGATTCTTGTACGGGGGCTGTGGTATTTTCCTTTTCGTTCTGTTTAATTGAAACGACAACAGAGAGATAAAACCCCCATTTTTCCTTCTCTTGATGGCTGTAGAGCCAAAGTTTTCCCCCTCCACTTCGTCTCCTTTGAGACCGAGGATAGTGAGGAAAGCAATGACAGGTTGCGACATACAGAGACGCAGGCTGCCTTCTTCGTTCTCCGTCCCTGCTCTTTCTTTCGAGCGATACAAGGCAACCGAAGCCCTTTCTCTCAAGCGATACAGAGGTCCGAAACTCCCATCTATCTTCTCCTTCAGCATAACCCAAAGCCTTCATTCTTTCCTATTTGCTTGGATCACAACTTGGATTGCAACATGCAGAGCTATTTGACATTGCCGTATATCTTCCCTACCTATGCTTGCGTCTCACGTACGCACCACAACGCAGAGTGCGAGTTCTCCTCTATCTCGTCCCTCCCGCACGCAAAACCATAGGATCCTGAAGCTACTCGGAAAAGGTGGCTTTGCCTTCGCTTATCTTGTCAAGGAGTTCGTCAAAGATACTGTCTCTGGCAGCGAAGCACTCTCCAGAAAAAAAAAAAATGGAGAATCCTATGCATGTCTCTGAGGAAGGTACATATGTGTTGGAGATTATCCTAATTCATAATGAAAACTTATAAGCGTTTATACTTTACATTGTAAATTATATTAAAAAAATTTGGATTGTACTTATTTTGTGCTCGTCGCCATCGTCGATCATCTCAGCCAATGTCCTCGAAGTCGAAAAGGTATAATTCTAGGATAATGGAGTAATTTTCAAAATGTCTACTCGAGGAAGCCTGAGTACCTGTCCGTGTTGAATTTAAGTATCTTTAGGGGAAATTGCAGACTCATTTGGGATAACTTGTAATAATGGAATTTTAAAACACCCGTCAGGGGAAAAAGCAAGTACCCATCCATGGAAAAAGCGAGTACCTATCCGTGGAAATTAAGTACCATTCGAGGAAAGTAAAGTATTCTTTGGGAAATACTGGTTTACAATATAACCTTTTGTGCATGTACATTGAAGGCCTGTTTTGACTTTTAAGATCACGAGTAAATTTATATTTTTGTTCCCTAGTCACTGTGTCTCACGATACCGGAAAGCACGCCTTTTAAGATCGTTGGGAAGACTGACATTCTTCCGTGCTCTAATATGGGGGTTGACGTCGGGAGGCTACCAAAATTTCAAGTAAATTTGTACTTATAAATAATAAAAAAATATATATTGTTTGGTCTTCAAAAATGATATATAAAACTAAAAGAAAATGCATGTTATAAAATACATAATAGCACTTAAATTATATTTGAACCCATTTCAAGAGAATAAATTATATGCACTTGTAACTTGTGTAGGATTCATAAAAAAATGAATAACTAGACAATAAATATAATTAGATTTTTTCTACTTCAAATTCGTTCATATTTGAGAAGTAAACAAATGAAAAATTTATATCCAAGTACAAATGAATCTTTATGTGGTGTATTTAAATCCATTAGTTGAGGCTTACTTTAATTAGGGTAAGCTTAGTGGCCTAAACCTAAATTGAATGTGAATTCTATGAATCAGGGTCTGGACTTGAATATAAGATGTCATAATTTGAGAGGCTTAGCTTGTAAGCTTAACAAAAATATGAAATATAATAAATTGGGGAGACTAAGCTTGTAAACTTGACTTAAGTATAAAATATCATAAATTGTGGTTAAGTTTAAGACATATATATTGTTCTTAAATTCTAGAATAAGGAATTAATATTTCAATTTAGCCCTCAAATTTGCAAGACACGTGTTAGTGAACAAAAGATGGTATACTGTTTAAAATGAAAACTTGTATGCAAGCTATTTAATTTAATTCATGTTTTAAAATCATATAAATTGCTTTAAGACACCAAATGCTCCAGGTAAAATAACATAAATACATCAATTAAAAGCATGAATGTGCTCCAACAAATATATAAAACACTCAAATATTTGATTCGAGGATGCTATGCGGAGTAATCCGACCGCATTGTCTATAGAGGATAGGGTTATAAGTCTCACTCAACTAGTCTGATCGTCATCCTTATAATAACTGGAGTTGCCGAGTTTAGTAAACACTAATTAAATTTCTAAATCCTAAAATAAGAATTTACAAGTTCACATCTCTTAGTACGATCCTCCTACTTATAAAGATAGGAGTCGACAAGACTTGTACCCTAAAAAGTCTAAACTAACAAAATTAAATACCCCGCTTTAAATATAAATGTTTTAAACGTCTAATTCATCGATGATTGTCGTGTTGATTCAAGATTTCAACTGGAGAGGTCAAACTTTTAAGTGAGGATCTTTAAAATAATCATATAAAATTTAAGCTAAAATTCAATTACTTAAAAACTAGAAGTGAAATTCGTCAGTCCTCTGCAATAGTTTGTCAACGGTTACAATCTTCTGATTGACTTTATCTTACAAAAATTGAATGTCATATTAAAAGCTTCAGTATATTCACAATCAAAGTAATTGTATGACAGTAAGGATGTGGCTCGAGTCTTCTGTCTGCGTGATTCTGTCGTCAAATGACACCACAAAATAGTCATTACGACCAGAGCTCTCTGACCGAGTGGTTGTTGCCAAATGACACAATTATATTACGGTGACGGCTGCATCCCATATGTTCTCTAACAACTTTCTACTATTTGAGCGTTAATCATAATGGCACAGTTGATTGACACAACTTTTTATTAGCTAAGATTGACTTAAATTTGTTTCCTTAGATAAATATCCACCCCAGATCTACGAGGATACCTTGAGCGACATAACTCATGACTGCTGACAAGGATTCTTCTATTCTGTTGGGTCGACTAACTCTTCTGACTAAGTAGATCAGGTACCACAACGACCCGGGATGACAGAACCATGAAATCTTGATCGGGTTTCGTCTTCATTCCCCCACCAATCTCTTTAAGCTTCAAGTCATGAATTTTACAATTTAAATCATAAGTCTGCTGCTATTATATATTAAATTTATAATTTTTAATGACTAGCTTTAATTGAAAATGCTCTCCCGTTATCGAGAGGGACAATTAATCATAGAGGCTTGCGTCTATGGGAAACATCGAACCCACACCAGATCAAAAAGTCCGCGCTAAATGATGATGAAATTTCTGGGTAGTGTCTTATCTACAATCTAATCTGTTTTCTGAAAATTCGACCCACCAAAGCTCTCTCAAGACAGAATAAAATCAAAATGCAGAGTGTTCGTGGTGCGTGGTCAGAATTTTCGGAGGCCTCAGAAAGAATTAATGACAGTGAATGTGGAGGTAAGGTTAGAATTTTCTTTTGTTATATGTTAATGATTTTTTTTATAAAAAATAGTTTGATATTAATATTAATAACATGATATGAATCCGTGATAAATAGAATTTTGATGCAAAGGATTAGAGCTTTGGATGGTGGACTATGCAAAAGAGGAGGAAATAGAGACAATGTTTTTTGTGGTGTTATTTGTAGTCAATTTGATTGTAAGTTATATATTAATATTAGATGTTATGAAAAATTACGAGGTTTGTTAATTGAAAGAATTTATTTTGGCAGAAGAAAGAAAAGAGAAATTAAGGTAAGCATTAATTTGTATGGTTTATAAATTGAATTATCGGAGCATCCAAGACTATTGTTTAGGAGTAACATCTTTAATATAAATTGTTAGATAGACTAACTAATATAAATATTTGAAGTTGTGAAGGAGAAAGTAAAAAAATTTTAAACGATCATTCTATGATTGAAAATAATAAAAAGTGAGTAATCAGTGCATTATTTGTATTAATTTCGGTTTCTTTTATTTTCAAAATAATTAGTTATTTGTAGATGTTGAACACTCTTATATTCAAAAAGGATAAATGAAAATGATATGATTATTTCATGATTTTAATTATTTTTTCTTTTGCTCTGTATTAAATGAAAAAAAAATGAATTTAATGATTGAAAGAAATTAAATGAAAAATAAACGATAAAATTTATTAGGAGTCACCTCATTATAGTACTATTTGAGAATACTGTTGTACTTTTGCACGTTAAACTTAAAAGAGAAAGAAAATTATCTCTTTATGATAAAAATGAAAATGATTGTGCCTTTATTATATAAAATGAAAATAGTTGTGCATGGTTTGTATTTTTATTGTACAAAATGAAAATGATTTTGACGGTGCTTTTGAAATGATTTTTTAAAGAAAAAAATCGGTTATGTTACTATTAAAATGATGAAAATATAATTAATTGTGACGATTTAATAAAGATGTTATAAAATTAAAATGATGAAAATGTAATTAATTGTGACGATTTAATAAAGATGTTATAAAAGATTTGGTAGAATTCTGCTATAGGTACAAATAAAAAAAAAATATGCGAAGCAAAATTTTCTCAAGGCACCATGAATAGAAACTCGATGACCAACACTTCACATTAAGATCCTGTTAGCTCTGATAAATTGTATTTATTGACACATAAATAACTTATTTGTGATTAGGTTTGGAGAAAAAAAATTAGGAATGAGGTTGTGCTTTTAGATCTCCAGATTTAACCATGCTTTTCTGATTGAGAAATAGAAAAAAATTGTTTCATAATTTCCAATCCTAAGGTATTGCAACCATTCGTGGGTCTACTGATATATCCTCAGCTTATTTGATTCTTTTAAAACTTTCCACTGTAGGATTCTTGTCGGCATAGCCCTTGGAAACGCCAAGGACATTACCTATTTTAGGTTCGGTATGAAAGGACATTGCAATAACAATTTAAGACAAATTTTCTTATTAGATGAGACTTAACTCGAGTATGATGGTTTGGAGGATGCTAGTGCAATGATGTGTTTACTGTTTAACATTTAGTTATTATGAGATTTCTTTCTTTTTTGAAATTTTATTTAAAAACTTTGAGACGTAGGAAAATGTTCCATATACATGCCATATGCATTGAGAAAAAAAGTAATAATTGATGTGTAATGCCATGAATGTCATATTCACTCGAGTACTCATAAGGCTAATCTGTAGCCCCAGCCTCAATCATTCTATATTTTCTAGGTCAATAATGTATCATCATATTTTACCATTAGGTTCCTAATTTTTATTAAACTACAGAATTATGAGGATCAGATTTATTGTGGGCAAATTGTCTTTATAAGATGGATGTTTTCCACTATGGTTTTCAAAGTGCTTGTGCTTTCAAATTCTAAGACAGGACTACCAAATTATTTTTCATGCTATTAGATAAAAGAACTCCAGCCTTCAGCTCATAATTCAAACTCTGAACTTAATCCTATTTCTAACCACGGGAACAATGCAATGCTCCAATTTCTTGTTATCAACTCACCTATTGACGAACCTTGCCTCCATCTATATTTTGATAATCTTGGCTCCCATATACCTGAGGAACTTATGTTGATCACTCTAGCCACCCTTACAGCTCCATTCTAATGATACTCTACTTCCTAAGAAAAATATTGTACATCTGGCTACTTAAATTCACATTCTTGTTGTAATCTGAGTTCATTTGACTAAGTTATCTAACATTTACCTTAGTGACCATACTGAGAGGTTTCTCTTCTTAATGGGTTGTTCACCTGTCTCCTGAGATACACATGCCTTTGTGGTCTGCTGAGATACTTACATCCCCATTCTTGTGAAAAATATACAACATAAACTTATATCTTACCATTATGCGCCTATTGCTAAATTTGATGCACCCCACTCCCTGAGCGACAGGGTGATATAGCTAGTTTGCTTTTAAGTTGCTTTCTCATTGACACTTCATCTTCACAGACTTAATTCACATGCGCTACAACAATATAGCATGCATATATAAATGTGTTAGTCAAATATAATATAATGATAGTGATAAGATGTTTTATTTTAAATTTCTCTTTCCAACACAAAAAGGGCATATGTTGCATGGGTACCTTAAACTAATTATTTTCAGAATTTTCCTCGTAACATATTTCATTTACTTATCTTTATTGCACATGATATTTTACCATTGCCATTGCCGGGTCCCAAGCCTTCGATGTGAAATGTGGAGGGTTGCATTTAGTAGTCAAAAACCAGCGTAAAGTATGTCGAAAAATCATGACATGATTCCCTTAAATCCTTGTAAATGCTAGGGCTGCTTCTGGAAACGACGTGTTGTATGACCTGATACAAAGAAAAGTGTCCAAGGGACGTTATACTGTCGCTTGGGTGTAGTGTCAAATAAGCAAGAGTTCCTACATTACAGATGGATGCGGGTAAAGAAGTAAGTCCATGAAATTAATATTAGGATAGTATCTTAGAATATAGGTACTCAATGGTAAATTAATGAACTTAGTTGATATTATGGTTCATAAGATGATTATCTTATGTATTCAAGAAACTAAATCGGTTCGAGAAAAATCTAAGGAGTTTGATAGCTTAAGTTTTAAACTTTGGTATTCAGGTATAAGTCGCAGTAGAAATAATGTAGGTGTAATTATAGATAAGAGTTTGAAAAGTAATGTTATAAAAATTAATAGAATTTGAGATAGAATTATAGCCCTTAAGATTGTTGTTGATACGAATATTTTTAATGTTACAAGTGCTTATGCTCTTCAAATAGGTTTAGATATAGGTTCAAAAAAAAAATTTGGAATGATCTTGAAGAAATAATGCAAATGATATCTCTTGAAGAAAGAATTTTTATTGGAAGAGATTTAAATGGACATGTTGGTAGAGTGGTAGAAGATTTTAGAAATATTCACGGCGGTTATGATTTTGGAGTGATTAATGAAGAAGGTAGAACCGCATTAGATTTTGCTTTAGCGTATGTTTTTGTTATTTCTAATACTTTCTTTAAGAATATAGATGAGCATATTATTACTTATATGAATGAATTTAATAAAACAAAATTTGATTATTTTCTTATGAAAAGAAGAGATTATGGAGAATGTAAAAATTGCATAGTCATTCCACGTGAAAATTTAAGTACTCAACATCGAGTTTTAATTTTTGATTTTAAGATGAAAAGTTGTAAGATAATGAATAGTAAGAATTATTATCATAGAATTAAATATGGGAATCTAAAAAACAAATTATTTTTATGAGTAAACTGCAAAATTTAAAGATTTGGGATGTTCATGAAAAAATAAATTATGTGGGAGAAAGTAACAGAGACTATTAAACAAGTGACAAAAGTGGTATTTGGAGAATCAAAAGAAAAAGTCATTATAAATAAAAAAAGTTAGTAGCAGAATAATAATGTTCAAGAAAAATAAAATATATGTTGTGTTATAAAAATTTGTTTAAATATAAAAACTTAAAGAATTGGGAAAAATAAAAGGTTATTCGTATGGAGTCTAATAGAATAATTTGTGACGCTAAAATTTTTTCTTTTAGTGATCTTTATTATAGATTATATACTGAAGAGGATAAAAAATATATGTATAAACTAGCCAAACAAAGGTAAAAGAAAATTAAAGATTTAACTCAAGTTAAATGTGTTAAAGTTGAAGATCAAAAGTTGTTTTTTTCTTAATGAAGATATTCAACATAGGTGCGTGAGCTATATTGATAAGTTTTTCAATGAAGTTTTTGAAAGTATGATCAACCTTATTGATTGTAATATCGTTAATAGTATACAATTTTTTATTTTTACCGTCACATTAGTAAAAAAAAAATTGAGAGTTTAAAGAAAATCATGGGTAGAAAATTAGTAGAACCTAATGATATCCCAATTGATGTATGAAAATATTTAGGAGATTTGGGAGTTTCTTAGCTTACTAAACTCTTTAATATTATTTTAAAAACTAAAAGGATGTCTGAGGAGTGAAGGAAGAGTATTTTGGTCCACATTTTTAAGGATAAGGGGATGCACAATATTGTGCAAATTATAGAGGAATTAAGTTGATGTGTCATACTTTAAAATTATAAGAGAGTAATTGAACATAGGTTAAGAAGTGATACAAAGATTTCTTATAATAAGTTTGGATTTATGCCAGGTAGATCTATTTCGCAAGCTCTTCATTTATTGAGATGTTTGGTGGAGAAGTACGATGACAATAAGGAGGATCTACATATGATTTTTATTGATTTTGAAAAAACTTAGGATAAGGTTCCAAGAGATGCATTTGGAGAGTTCTAGAGAAGAAAGGTGCTGATGTGACTTATATTCAAGTCATTAAAGATACATATACTGGAGCTGTTACTTGTTTGAATAGGAGGATTGATCAAGTATTTGTCTATTTTGGTTGGATTATATCAGGGATTGACTTTAAGCCTATATATTTTTGCTTTAGTTATGGATGCTCTTACTGGACATTTACAATAGGATGCACCTTGGGTGTATGCTTTTTGCCGATGATCTCCTTCTTGTGGATAAAACTAGAGAAAAAGTTCATGAAAAACTTGAATTATGGTGGTCTACTTTGGATTCTAAAGTCTTTTATTTGATTGAACTAAAAATGAATACATGAAATGTAATTTTAATAGTAGTAGCTCTTGTGACAGAGTTGTAACTGTTGGTGATCAAATCATTAAAATGTGTGAACGTTATAGATATCTTGGGTCTATTGTTCAAAGTGATGGTGATATATATGGAGATGTTATTAGTAGAATTCAAGTTGGTTGGTTCAAGTTGGAATTCAAGTTGGTTTGTTGAAGTGGAGGAATGCATTGAGCCTGTTGTGTGATAAGAAAAGTACGGATGAGATTGAAAGGAAAATTTTAGATGATGATGGTGAGACCTGCAATGCTCAATGTCGCAGAATGTTGGCCTTTAAAACAAAAGCTCAGAACAAAGTTAAGTAGTGTTGCTGAGATGAAAATGCTTAGGTGGATGAATGGCTTGACACTTTGAGACAAAATGCAAAATGAACATATTCGTGATAGGATTGGTGTAGCTCCAGTGGTAGATAAGATTAGAGAAAGACATCTTAGATGGTTTGGTCGCATTTAGATCTTGTTAGGAGAGTAAATGTTTTAGATTTAACTGATGTTAAGAAAGGTGGAGGCAAACCTAAAAGGACTTGAGCATATTGTATAAAAAATGATCTCAATCTATTTGAAGTAAATGAAAATATGGCACTCTATAGGACTCACCGGAGAAAAAACATTCATGTTGTTGACCTCACTTCGTGGGATAAAGGCTTGTTGTTATTGTTATTGTTTAATATATTTTACAATGTCAAGGATTTAGTAAGCATTACAATTTACATTAACCCTCTTGGAGGCATGAATGGCCTAAGTTATTTTTTCTAAGACATTCAAGAGAAAATAATGTGTGCATGAGTTTGGATGAGAGAGACAATTTATCGTATTGTAGTTATTCCTTGAGGAGACATAGGAAAGGAACATAGAGGGGCGGGAGAAAGACTTGCAATGTGCGAAGTTTTGCATCCATTTTCTAGGCAAGAAGAATATCCACTAAGTCAAACTTCTTAGTATTTATTCAGCTTTCTTGAGTGTTGAGAAATGAGAATAGAAGAGGAGAAGAAATTACAGTAGGGAGAAATCACATCTAAGATGAAAGTATGATGTAAATAAATACATTAGATAGCAAGAAAAATGAAGGCCTTTGGGTCTTCTGTGAGAGTTGCTGGTGCACTTCAATGTAACTTGGAAGAACAATTATTAAATTAATAATTTTGGGTAACATAGAATGCTTGAGGTGAGGTAAAAGGTGAATCCTCGGACAAGGCTTTGAAGAATATAATGCTAATAGCTTGTAGATAGCCATACAGATGAATCGAGAATTAATAGCCCATGAATTATCATCATTATGGAAATTTATTGGAAGAAAACATAACTTTGACATATGTTTGACACTCATTTTGCTAGCTTAAAGGACACCAAATAAGCCAATATTTGATCATATATCTTCTCAAGGTCAATAAAAAAATGTAAGATCATTTATTTGTTATGTTTACTTCTCAATCTAGTTAACTTGTGGCACATCACGTCAGGGTGACGTCATAAGCCACCCTTGCGATAATACATTACTAGTAATATTAAAAACAGCTAGAAGTGTAGACTGAAAACAACATTAAATAAAAAAAAAGTAAAAAACCATAAAATTGCTTGAACTCGTCGAATTTTTTTTTTTTTTTTTTTTTTTAAATTATGATGAATGTAGACTGAGAAGGCTTCCAGATAAGGATGAGGTGCATAATGAACTACTTAAGTCCTAAGCTTGAGACAAATTGGACCGGTTGGATGAGGACTATTTAGTTTTAATATTTGCACAAATCACTTGGATTTTTTTCTGTTATTCTTAATTTTTATTGATATCGCATTGTTACATTGTTATTCAATAAATTTGACACTTGTAATTAATTTAGATGTTCTTGATGTACGATTAATGAGTATAAAATGCATTTTTTTAGCACTACATATATTTAATATTTGAAGTAATATCTAGTTCTAATATTTGAAGCAAGCAATAATCTCCCTTTTTTTCTTCTTTTTAATGAAATCTCTTCAGGTAATCTATAAATCAGCATTGGCCATGGTTAGTTTAGACCCTCATGACTGTGTTGCCGTTGGGGATTCCCTTCTTCATGACATTAAAGGAGCCAACAATGCTGGAATTGAGTCAGTGCTCATCACAGGGGGAATCCATGCCGCTGAACTTGGGCTTGATGGCTTGACTGAATCTTCTGATACTGAAGCTGTGCGAGCCCTAGCATCTAAATACAATGCGCATCCTTCTTATGTTTTGCCTTCCTTCTCGTGGTAGAGGGTTCTGTGTTTAATTTAAATTTATTTTTCTTTTTTTTCATTCGATTTTTAGTATAGTAAGCCATTCAAATAGGAACATTTGTAATATATTTGAAGTCAACTGGATTTTGAATATTATTGTATCATTAAAACTGTTGACACAAATCTCAAGACAATTGAGCGGCCCAGGATAGTGGTCGGATGATCAAGGAATTAGATCAAAAGAGAATGATCTGAACTGTTCATTCAACGATCGATCTCCCGGTCGGGGTCAATTTACATACTATGACAAGGGATTCAATTGGCGGACCATGCCTCCAGTCCCGATCTCCTAAACGCTCCTTACAAATGCTCCTGATCGTAGCTAGTCAACCGACTGATTTTTTACTTTCGCAGATGCGATTGCCATCCAACTATTCGCCTCAGTCGATCTAATTAAAATGCGTCAACTAGTTGGTTACTGTCATATTCAAATTCAAATTGTAATACATATTTGATATAAAATTAGCATAATTAATCGTATTAAGGATGGTTTCTATAATTGTTCATTCTGTAGTTGTATAAATACACATCTATAAATAGGAGGTAAGAAGAACAAAGTGACTCCTTTCTCAGTTTCTCAACTATGATTTGCCTAATTACTCTCTTACTTTCTCTATCTTCTGGCTCTAACTCTGAAGGTGTGTTCACAAAGATAACTTAGGATTCAATTTCCTGAAAGGTTGTACTGTGAGCGTGGACATGTCCCTGATGAGAATTAGAGCCAACCACGAAGGAGAATATCTACGGAGAGAAATAGTGCCCATGAAGTTCAATAAAGAGATGGTGCGCCGAGACATAGAGGAAGAGATCCAGACGTTGCGAACGCAAGTAATGGACCAGTTCAAGGCTCATTGGGCGGTCATGAACCTGCAAAACGCCTGATCGCTGCCCATGGAGGGAGAGTCTCAACGATTTCACCCCTAGAAAGCTACCCTCGACAATCCGCCAATGCCTGGCATTTGGCTTAGTGACCAGCCAACCGAAGGACCAGTGGATACCCATCTGGCAGATCGCACAACATCTACACCGGTATTCTCGCATCGGGTGGACCGAGTGGGAATGTTTGCTCGGTCGGTTATAGGCATCACCCTCTCGCGAAGGATCCTGGAAATAATACCCCCGATAAACCTTATATTTCCTCACTTCGACTCCTACAAAGGAAAGAGTCACATCGCCTCCTTTCAGTCGTCGATTGGAGTCCTACAAATTGATGATGTCATGAAGTACCGGGCGTTGCTAACCATGTTGAAAAGAAGCTGCGCTTCAATTGTTTAATAGCTTGTCAGCTGGAGTTATCCTGTCGTTTTTCGAATCTCGTAAGCTCTTCCTGACACACTTTGCTAGCATGCAAAAATCGAGGAAGGATGCATAGACCCTACTTCGGATCAAACGAGGGGAGAATGAAGGACTGCAAGTTTACATCACATATTTCCTAAAGGAAATGCCGGAAATAAAGAACTTGAACCCTTTCCTTGCGTGAACACCCTAAAATAGAGGATCCACAAGAAATGATTCAGGCATGACTTGAACCTACTCAAGCCAAGGACTTTGGCGAAAGTTTTGGAACTAGCAAATGACGACGTCGTCGACAAAGAAGAGCTTATGGAGTCTTTGGAAATTAAATTGAGAGTATTCAAAGAAGCGGAAGGACCAACATGACAACAGAAAAGAGTGACCAAGCACACGAACGGTGACCCAAGACCTCGGGACAACCGAAAGAGCAACCGTGGCAACCATGTTCAGCAGTGATGCCCCTCCGATCAGCGACCGCCCCGATACTTCGAGAAATCACACATATACTGAGAGATGCAAGTTTTGACACGGCTGAATGTCTCAATGGTCGAACTTGTCCAGGACAATAAAAACAATGACTACTTCAAGAAAGCCCCTCCACTCAAGATTGCACCAGCACTGCACAATCCAAACAGATATTGCGCCTACTATTGGGATTATGGGCACGACACGGAAAAATGCCTTCATCTCAAAAATTTTGTAGAGCTCATATAGGCTGGAAAATTGAAAGAGTTTGTCGTTGTTAGAGCACACACACATCAATAGGGAAA
>NW_018234776.1:56735-63267 GCF_001263595.1 Phalaenopsis equestris
ACTCAGCAGAGGGGTTTGTAGATGGATCATTTCGAGCAAATAAAATCCACTCGGCTTGGATCATCTCGATTATCTTTGATGGAGATAGATGGTTATCGCGAACGTCAAGCTTGAAGAGACAATTGTTGGGGGAGGTTTGTTCCCTCAACTCTTACACCAGTACTCACCCTTCAAACAATTTTATAGATTTAGATCTCCCTCCCCCCAAAGGGCAACTCACACGAGGCAATCGTTGTCACAACCCCATAAACAACTATAAGGTGGGCAACTTTCTAATCTACATCAGGAGTTCGATCAATGTTTTACTCAAAATGGTGTTCGACAAAATGAGACTCAAAACTAACTGGTTGGCAACACCGGTCGGCCAGTTGTTCGACTTCTTTGTCAAGAGGAAAGATACCATGGGAGAACAAGAAAAACAATTCACCTACACAGAGAACTTATTGGTGGTAGAATCCTCATCGACTTACAATGCGATCTTCAGTCGACCTTTGTTGAATAGCTACCAGGCAGTAGATTTGACTTACCACGTGGCAGTAAAATTTCCTGGAGATGGGGATATAATCATAGTCTGAGAGAACTTGGAGCAGTCTAGAAGCTGCTATCTTCGGGCGGTCACTAATGTCAACTAAGAACCACTTGACATTCAAATCAGAGGGAAGGAGGTCTCGAGACCAGTGAGACCATCCTCCGGGTGCCCACAACTAGTGAGGACAAGCCTAAAAAGATTTTTCTAATCAATGAGAACTTTGATGCAGGGCACAGGGACCTATTGATCCAAATCCTCCACACGCATCAAGACTTGTTTGCCTTGATAGTCACAGAGATGAATGGAGTCTCAGTCAACGACGCATGCCACCGACTCAATATCAGCCCTTTTACTCGATCAGTGCAACTAAAACTTTGATCGATCGCAAGGGTGTTGGTTGAACCAATAACGATAGAAGACCTAGAGGTGAAGGAGGCGGGCTACATCCGGGAGGTGCAATACCCGACCTGGCTCTCGAACGCAGTGATGGTTTTAACGCCAACGACAAATGGAGAATTTGTTAACTTCACTAACCTCTGCTGCATTTCTGAAAGGCTCCTTTCCCCTAAAAATTGACACACTGGTTGATTCAGTGGTGGGCTACCCTTTGATGGGCTTCCTTAACGCCTTATCGGGCTATCACAAGAAAAATTTGCACTTGGCCGATGCTGAAAAAACTGCTTTTATTACAGCACAAAGGGTTTTTTATTTCGATGTAATGCCTTTCGGTCAAAAAAATGTCGGGGCGACTTATCAATGCATCATAGATGTATTATTTTCAAATCAGAAGGGAGAAAAAATGTTGAGATGTATGTCAATAATGTCCTAGTGAAAAGTAAATTAGCTGAGCAGACCTAAAAGAAATATTTGAAATTCTTAAAAAATATAACATGAACTTAAACACTTCGAAGTACACATTTTGAGTGTCGACTGACAAATTTCTAGGTTTCTTATTAACCGATGAGCTAAGGGCAAACATAGAGAAGGTTCGGGTGATCCTAGGCATGCCATCCCCTCGAAACTGTAAAGAGATACAAAGGCTGGCCGGACGATTAGTGGGACTCAGCCGCTTCATTTCAAATGTTGGCGACAAGTGTGCTATATTCTTCAAAGCTCTAAGGAAAAACTAGTATTTCGAATGGACAACCAAATGTGAGTCAGCATTCAAAGACTAAAAGGGGCCCTAGCATCGCCTCTGCTGCTCCAAAGTCCTATGCCAGTAGAACAATTGTCGTTATAGCTTGGAGTCAGGGGAGTCAGCTTAGTACTAGTCAGAGAGGAGGGAGAAAAATAATTCTTTGTATATTACACCAGCCGAGTTCTTCGAGGCATCGAAACTAGGTACCCGATTATGGAGAAACTGACACTTACCTTAATTATCTCTTCTCTCAGGTTCTGACTGTATTTTCAGGCGCACCCAATTTGAGTCATCACTGATCATCCGTTAAAATCTGTGCTCACTTAACCCAAACATTCTGATCTATTGTCGAAATGGGCAGTAGAACTCAGTGAATACGACAACAAGTATGTCCCCCAAACGACTAACAGGGCACAAATAATCGTCTATTTTCTCGCAAACTTCTCTGAGGCGGAAGAATCACGCCAAGAGAACCCAACCAACAACAGGACTTGGACCTTATACATAGACGGGGCATCCAAACAGATGACCATCAAACTTAGACTGGCATTGAGCTATCTAGTTGTAGAACAAGTTTAACAGTCTGTCGCTATAGAATTCTAAGTTAAAAATAACCTAACAGAGTATGAGGCATTGATCGCTGGTTTTCTTTAGGGCCTACGAGATAGGCGCTCGCGAGATGATGGTAAAATCAGACTCCTTGTTGGTCGTAAATAAATTCAATAGGGATTTCGAGGCCTGAGACGAACCGTTGACCAAGTACCTTGCCAAGACATGAAAAGAAATAGAATTATTCAAAAACTTCTACATAGAGCACATGGGTCGCAAGGAAAACCAAGTTGTTGATATCATGTTCAACTACATGAGTTTGGGTGGGGCTCCACAAAGACTCACTTGACCAGCAACCAAGGAATTAGAAATGATGGAAGTGTTTATTCAAGCCGAAGGAACAAAAGGTTGGATGGATCCTTACATAGTCCATCTTGAGACAGGGAAGGAGTCAGAAGATGTTGTAGATCCGAGATGCTTCAAAATCAAAGCCGCACTATATCTTATAATTGAAGGAAAGCTTTTCAGGCAATCATTTTACTCCGATATACCTAAGGTGCCTATGGGTAGACAAAGCTTTGGACGTTCTTAGGGAGGTGTACTTGGAGAATGCGAGAGCCATTCTGGATGGAAAACTTTAGCTTATTTGGTACAACAATAATGCTACTTCTGGCTGACACTACTCAAGGATCCTGAAGAATTTTCCCAAAAATGTGAGGAGTACTAGAAATATGCACCCCTACATTATCAACCAACATGTAAGTTACAAAGAGTCTCAAATCTTTGGTCGTTCGCCACTTGGGGTTTGGACATTCTGGGCCCTTTCCCCTGTTCAAGGGCCAACGCAAGTTCCTTACAGTAGTGGTCCATTATTTTTCCCAGTGGATTGAGCTTAAACAGTTGGCTTAGATCACCTCCGAGGAGGGGCAGAATTTCATTTGGTTGGATCTCATATGCAGATATAGATTGCCGCTAGTTGGGACACAATTTTTCAGATCCACGCATAAGAGATTTCTGTGCGAGCCAGGGAATTAATCTCCAATTTTCTTTGGTCCATCACCCTTGGACAAATGGGCAGGTCGAAGCGGCCAACAATATCACTCTGACCTTGCTAAGGAAGAAATTAAAAGGAGCCAAAAGAAACTAGGCAGAGGCGATCCAGACTACACCATCGTCAGCAACCAACCAAACCCTATTCATGCTGACTCATAGAATGAAGGTGGTGCTACTAATAGAGTACAACCATCATATCTAGGCTGTATTGTTCATAGAATAAGACCTGGTCGAGTGCCAGGAAGCAAACATCGAAAGTACAAAGCTAGCCATCGATTTAACAGACGAAAAGCCAACCAATTTGGCACTTTGACAAAAGGAAATCATGAGGTGAACTGCTCTCTGTTTCAAAAGGCATGTTCGAGAGAAGACCTTTGCTCTGGAATACTTGGTCCTAAAGATGGTTGATCTATCCACCCGAGGGCAAGCAATCGGTAAGTTGGATCAGACTTGGAGCAACCCATACATAATCAACCAACGACCTATCACATATAAACTCAAAAAATATGCCAGAAAAGAACTCCCTCAGACTTAAAGTGGAGATGAATTGAAGAAATTTTTTTCCTTAAAGTTTTTTATGTGAACATGAAAGAAGGTGTCGTCAAAAAAATGTAAATTTAAATTTATTAATAAAATTTTATTTTTTGGCTAATTATGTTTGATCGACTCATAGGTCCCCTCGACGCTCAGGGAACTCCTCTCGGTCACACTGAGTTGGATTATAAGTTCAAATCCCATGGCTCTTTTCATAGGGCGATCAAAGATCGAGGTATAGCACTCGCCACACTCGAGTGGTATGAGCGAATGGGGAGGCAAAAAATATGTTACAACACCACCAAGTTGAAAGCACAGACAACAAGGTAACAAAGATGCTTGCGATAAAAGAAACAATGGTTTAGTCATCCCAAACAAAAGGTACACATAGACAAACCATAATAAGCATAAAAGCACACTTCACTTGAACTTTTTGATAGTAGGGCCAATGCCCTATATTTGGTTGACGAGTCCTCGCCAAGAACTTTGTCTTTGCACCCACTATGCCCGAAAATTGGACAAAGCAAGGGAGAGTGAGGGTCTCTCCTTGTTTTAACCGTAATGCCCTCGGCTCACGACCCCACTCCACCTACACTTTTCACCTCTCTTTCACAGACTCAAGAAAGAATGCTTGGAAGAGTGGGAGAAAAGGTAGAAACTCGGCTAACGAGCCCTCGTCGCAAACACCTGTTTTACCCATGCCTCTGACTTCTTCCTCGCTCCCAAAGGAATAAGAGATGGCGAGAAAAAAACGGTCCATTTCTACTAGAAGACTTATGGGTCCTTCTGGAAGCAATGACCAAACAGATTTATTATCTTCCCTAAGAATGTGCTCAAGTCCTCCTTGCTTGGGATCAATACACCCATTTGCGGAGAGGATTTTCAGTAGGGCGTTGGCCCCGACTATAATCGCGTTCGACACCCGACTCAAATTGTGTCCCCTCCTTCAACATGCATCTCAAAGAAAATGAGAACTAAATAATAGCCTAGGTATGGCTCGTTACTTCCGTCGACAATTCATCCTGACCTCCAATTCCTTGCGAAGTTGACCATTTTTTTGTTACTCTGGCCAATAACTTTATTTTAAGTGGGGAGCTTAATAATGGAAGATCCCACCTCTCTCGCTCCCCCCCATAAATGGTTAATTTTCTCAACAGTGGTCTCCTGACAAAAATCTTGCCAAGGAACCACTGGGAAAAGATAATTGGGCCAGACCAGTAGTTGACTACCCCAAATAAGAAAAGGGAAAAGGAATACATGTCACAATCACGACAACTTTTGATACTAACACTTGGGCACATGGCAAGACATTGATGTCAGGCCCGACGGATTGCTTGGCTACTGTTCCCCAATGCTCGGGGAACTCGATCCAATTAGGCATAATGACAGGATTAAATCTGCAGCCATGAAACTTGGCCGATACAAGTCCCCTTGACACTCAGGGAATTCAGTCAGATCATTGGGGGCGATAGGTCGACCTTTACAGCTCTGACCAAATAATGTGGGACAGTCATTTTGTTGATCAATGAGATCAAATAGTCTAAGTGAGAGACAATAACATGTCTATTGAAGTACCAAAAAAATAGACGAAAAATAGAGAAATCAACCACTCAGTTTTAAAATTAGTTCAACATAATAAAATCACAAATTTTATTTTATCTCGATAGAAAGATATATGATATCCAAGTAACCGTAAAATCAAAAAGTACGTCTGCACAAACTTTAAATGAGGAACACACCTGTCGAAACTCACCCTCAATACCTCTTCATCGCTGTCATCGAGAGCACATATCCTCCTTACTACCACCCCTCTCATACTTTACGAGAGAGATTTAAAGTTGGGGAGGGGGGATTATGGAGGAAGGGAAAGCTGTTGCATGAAGACCCCTCATGACTGAATGCTCACTAATAAATCGGCAGGCAACGACCGTCAAGCGGATGAGGTGCCTCTTGAAGTAGCTGACAATACGCTAGCACTAGGCAACATAATCAGTTCGGAGAGTGGGTTTTCCAAGAACCACACCATCGACTATAAATCCCCAAGTTAACTCGTATTCATAACATTCTTCCTCATAAAACTTATGAGCGACAAAGAGTGAAAAAATGGGTGATTGCTACTTGAAGGTTATTGAGCCTCCCCCTTCTAATCAGGAAGAGTTAAAGCTTTACTGGAAACAAATATCAAACAAATGTATTGAATTCCCTGGAAACATGTTGGCAGTGCAACATCTCTGATGTCGCATTCAACACCCAACTTGGAGAATCCCCCCTCTTTTGACACATGACCTGAATAAAAAGAAAATTAACACATAACCGACATAAGATCCTTCGCTCCTACTAAATGAAGCTCACTTACGCCTTCAATCCTTTGTTGAGAAGCCTTAGCTACCATTGTTTTCCGCTAAAAGTTTTCATGTATAAGCACAATCAGCAGAGGCCCCATCTTTTCCTTTTTTTTATAGGTGCGAGAAGTCAACAACCCCCAACAGTAGTCACCCAACTAAAATCTGCAAATAGGCCCACAATGATAATACAACACGACACCTGCTAGCCTTACACTGACATTAAAGTTCAGCGGCTAGTTTCCCAAAAAAGATTGAGAAAAGAAATTCACGTCACCACCAATGCAGGCTTTAATGTAGACCCACTAGGGCCATCTGATGAGACGACGATGCCAAGCCCACCAAACAGTTGACTGCCAAGTCTCGACACTTGGGGAAATTGACCCA
>NW_018234776.1:65471-66650 GCF_001263595.1 Phalaenopsis equestris
TAAGGTTTGGAGGTCTGAAGGTGATACTAATCCCTGGATAAATCTGTGGAAACTCCAAAAGAAGGTGGCAGCTAAGCTGAGGAAGTGGAATTGGGACACTATTGGTAATATACATGAGAACTTGATTAAAGCTCAAAATAAAGTGCTGAACATGGAAGACAGTTTCCAAAGGGGTTTGATTTCTGAAGTTGACCTCCATAAAGCTAATGAAGAGCTGTTACTCCATACCAGTTACACAGAATGTTTTCTGAAGCAGAAAGCTGCTGTTACCAAATTTATGGAAGGAGATAGAAACTCAAGTTATTACCATGCTTGCATTAACTTCAGAAGGAAAAACAACATGATTTTATCTATTCAGGATTCTGCTGGCTATATGCTGACCGATGCTGAGAATATTGCCCAAGATGCTGTAAATTACTTTCAAAATATATTTAAGGAGCAGTCTCCTTCTAGAGCTCAAATCAAGATGGAAATATTCTCTGATTTTAAAGATTATGTCCATAATCTGAATCTAAATACCACTCCATTGGAAGGTGAAATTAAAGCTGCCTTGGACTCTATTGACGATCATAAGGTAGTTGGCCTTGATGGCTTCACTGCAAAATTTTATAAAGCCACTTGGAATATCATCTATGGGGAGTTTGTTGATGTTGTGCAAAGCTTCTTTAGAGGTATTGATCACCCTAGATACATTACTGCTTCCACTATAACCTTGATTCCTAAAAATTCTAGCAGGATAAGATGGGGAGATTTTAGACCAATCAGCCTAACTAATGTCATTTCTAAAGTTATCAGCAAGATTATCAGCACCAGACTTCAACCTCATCTTCAGTAGCTTATCAACAAGAATCATGTGACTTTTGTGAAAAGAAGGAAAATATCTGATAACATCCTTTTGGCTTAGGACTTACTACTGGATCTGGACAGAAAATGTAGAGGCAACAATCTCATTATGAAATTGGATATTCAAAAAGCTTATGATACAATTAACTGGAATTTTATTTTGGCTACCTTGAATGCTAGGGGATTCTCTGGGGCCTTTGTCAGTCTGATTAGAAGATGGCTCATTTGCAACAACCATTCTATCTTAATTAATGGCAACAGCCAAGGTTTCTTCAATGCCGCTAGGGGAATTAAACAAGGAGATCCCTTGTCCCCTACTATCTTTATTTTGTCTAT
>NW_018234776.1:67115-68229 GCF_001263595.1 Phalaenopsis equestris
GATGCTGAGAATATTGCCCAAGATGCTGTAAATTACTTTCAAAATATATTTAAGGAGCAGTCTCCTTCTAGAGCTCAAATCAAGATGGAAATATTCTCTGATTTTAAAGATTATGTCCATAATCTGAATCTAAATACCACTCCATTGGAAGGTGAAATTAAAGCTTCCTTGGACTCTATTGATGATCATAAGGTAGGTGGCCTTGATGGCCTCTCTGCAAAATTTTATAAAGCCACTTGGAATATCATCTATGGGGAGTTTGTTGATGTTGTGCAAAGCTTCTTTAGAGGTATTGATCACCCTAGATACATTACTGCTTCCACTATAACCTTGATTCCTAAAAATTCTAGCAGGATAAGATGGGGAGATTTTAGACCAATCAGCCTAACTAATGCCATTTCTAAAGTTATCGGCAAGATTATCAGCACCAGACTTCAACCTCATCTTCAGCAGCTTATCAACAAGAATCATGTGACTTTTGTGAAAGGAAGGAAAATATATGATAACATCCTTTTGGATCAGGAACTACTACTGGATCTGGACAGAAAATGTAGAGGCAACAATCTCATTATGAAATTGGATATTCAAAAAGCTTATGATACAATTAACTGGAATTTTATTTTGGCTACCTTGAATGCTAGGGGCTTCTCTGGGGCCTTTATCAATCTGATTAGAAGATGGCTCATTTGCAACAACCATTCTATCTTAATTAATGGCAAGAGCCAAGGTTTCTTCAATGCCACTAGGGGAATTAAACAAGGAGAACCCTTGTCCCCTACTATCTTTATTTTGGCTATCAATTATCTTTCTAGGCTTCTTAATCAAAAGTTTCTATCTTCCCCACATTTGGACTATCATCACAGATCCAATATTAGTGTGAGTCATTTGTCCTATGCAGATGATATAATCATTTTCTCTAAGGCTACCATAAATGGAGTGAAGTCTCTCAATCAAGTACTTAAACACTTCCAAAGATCATCTGGTATGTATCTTAACAAACAGAAATGTCAAATTTTTGCTAGCTCTCTTACTCTTCCACAGATTAAGCAATGGATTGCACAACACACTTGATTTAGCTTGGCCTCATTACCTATCAATTATCTTGGTGTTCAAT
>NW_018234776.1:68264-74024 GCF_001263595.1 Phalaenopsis equestris
GATCAAATTCAGAAACAACTTCAATGTTGGACAAATTACTTCCTATGAAATGGAGGTAGGATCACTCTTCTCAAAAGCATCTTAACTTCTATCCCTTCCTATGCTCTTCAGATGTTCACTATGAAGAAGGGGACTCAAATAAGGCTAGGCAAAATCTTTAATAAATTTCTTTGGGCTGGACAGAAGAAACAGTTTCATTGGTTAGCTTGGCATAAATTGTGTAAGCCTCTACATGCAGGTAGTTTAGGCTTTACGGATTTTCAGCATCTCAGTGTCATTAATATTTGTAAGCTCTGGATAAATTTTAGAGCCCAAGATAGTTTTGGGCTTTGTTTATGAAGGGGAAATACTGCAGGACTGCACACCCTAACTTGGCTGAGAAGAAAGTTGGGGATTCCAGGCTGTGGACTAAACTTTTGGAGGTGAGGCATCAAGCTGAGGATCTGTTTATGACTGAAAATAAATGGAATTGCAATTTGTTGGCAACCATCTTAACTGAAGAGCAAATGTATTGGGTGAAGAAAACTAAAATCAATACTGGAGAAAAAGATAGAATCATCACTAGACAGGCTCCCTCACAAAAACCTTCAACTTACCTTTTCCAGTAATTGTATTATTCGCAACTTGTTTTATGGGGGAAATTTATTTGGGGGAAGTGATTGACACCTTCAATGTCCTTTTTTTGCTGGAGGCTATGGAAATCTTTCCTACCTTGTGATGATATTTTGAAATTGAAAGGGCTTAAGGGTCCCTCTTTCCGCTGGCTGTGTGGTAAGGATGAAGAAAGTTTGGAACATTTATTTTTCTCTTGTAGTTTCTCCCAAAGGGTTTGGTCTGGTCTGCTGAATCAGCTCAGCATTGATACTATGAAAGTAAGTTAGCAGAACTTTTTGGAATGCTGGAAGGAGTAGCTGGAAGCTAAAATGATAATCATTCCTTGTGTTGTTGCCTGGTTCATTTGGATGTGCAGAAATCAAGTTAAGTATGAAAATATGAAACCTATGGATAATGCAGTGGTTTTAAATTATACTTCCTATCTGCAAAAGATTATAGTGCATCAGAAGTTTCCCAATATTTTCCATATTTGGATGCCCAGTGGGATTAATATGAAGATAAGCAAGCGTACTTTGGTCCTTTGGACCCCCCAACTTAAGGGATGGCTGAAGGCTAATACTGATGGAATTTTCTCTAAGGAGGCTGTTGGTGTGGGAGGAGTTATTAGGAACTATCAAGAAAAGTGCATTTTCTTACTTTTCATCTCCTACTTGGGCTAATGATGCACTTGAAACTGAAATGATAGCCATCTTCTGGGCTATCTACCTTTCCAAGAAATGTAACATCTCTAAATTGGTGATAGAATCTGATTCCAGTAGCTGCATCAGAATTCTAAAAAATGTTGAAGCTGCTCCATGGAACCTTATTTGGTGGCACAATAATATTAAAATACTGTTGATTAAGGTTGATGTGCCTTTCCAACACATTCTTAGAGAAGGAAACACTCCAGCACACAGTTTGACAGTCAGGGGGAAGGAAACTGAAGAGATTGTTGTAGGGACTATACCTCCTAATTAGTTAGCTCTCCTACTACATGGGGACACCTTATCCATTCCTTATCTTCATTGTAGAGATTGATTATTTTCTAGGGGGTACATACAATGTTTTACTTAGATATCTATCTTACATTTTGTGAGCATGGTTGTAAGAACTATATGGGGTAAGAAATCTGGGTGTAGGTTGAGTGATCTACCCTTTCTGTTTTGTAACTCAATTGTATGTTTAACATGTAAGGAGCCATAGATAGCTCTTTTCCAAATATATATATATACATATATGTTGACCTCATTTTTGGTTGAGGTCTAGTTTTTCCTCTTTAGTATCCTAGTGTCTAGCAAAAGGACTCTCTTGTTGACTATTCCTAGAGGACTAGAAAATGAACCCTCTCCAATAGAAATTCTAAACCCTTCTTTGCTCAACTTGAAGTTCCACATGTTGGTCCTAACCTCTAGCACTTAGTAGGTGGGGTCAGTATGAAGGAGCTCAAGTGGGAGTCCCCCATAAGATGACAGACCTTAGGACTAACTCTGAGTGATCTGGTTTTGGTGGGGCTAACTTGCATACACTACACTTTTTCACCTGAACCCTAGGACCCCTTAGGTTGGTCTCCCGACTCCTTTTGGGAGGCTCATATGGATGACCTTATACCCTTAGTCTTTGGCTAAGAGGGTTAGAACCAGGATATTGAGCATCCAAAATGAGTCTTCACATGGCTCCTATTGGTTTAATGTGGCTTCATGGCTTGTTGGCCCACCTTGGCCCAAAACCACCAAATTACTAAAACACCCCGATAACCCTAATTTTTGCCAAAAATCCCAAAATTATCCAAAATACCCAAATTTATCCAAAAATCATCTCAAACCCCTTACCACTACTTAAATTGACCAAAGTTTACTAAATTTCCAAGATACCCCCAAAAGTTGCCCAAATTACCAAATTGCCCCCCATGACCTAAAAATTCCAAAAATTCCCAAAAATTCCATAATAATCCCAAATATTCCCAATTTCAATTTTTGATCATCAATTTGACCATATTTGACCAATTTTATCCAATTTGACCAAAAGCCCCAATTTGACCTTTAAAGCCCAAAATATCCCCAAATTAACCCCAATTTTGGCCCAATTGACCCCAATCTTGCCCAATTTCAATTATAAACCAAAATTCAGCATCCTCAATTCTATTCTAAACAAAACTCAAGCCCAACTTCATTTAAATCAAAAAGGCCCAATTTTTACCAAATGTCTAAATCCACCAAATTGACCCACCAATTCAACTCAAAATCACTTGAAACTTTGCCAAATCCCTCATGAAATATTCCTACACCAAACTCAACATTCAATTAACCCAAATTTTAACCCAAATTCAATTTCAATTTCAAAATCCCAAGCCCACTACACTTAAATTCAAAAGCCCAAGTCCAAAGCCCACATGACAATTCTTTCTCCTCGTCATTCATTCAATTAAAATCATTCCTAAAGTTTTGAATTCATGATCAAATTCTTCCAAATCAAGCATTATGCCAAATTCCACCAAAATATTTCAAAATTCCAAAAATTCCTTCTCATGAAAATTAGCCAAGTCACATGCAAGCCATGAAGCCACTCCTAAGCCATAGGTAAGCCATGTGAGTCTTTCCACATCACCAAGCTATTAGTGAAAAGAGGCCAAGCTACTTTTAAGCCTCTTTAAAAGGTTTTTAACCCCTTTTATGAATCACTTAAACCCATGATTAACCAAATCCCTTTGGATGGGGACTTCTCCATTCCACTTTAGCCGACCCATCTGATCCTCTTCAACCCAAGAACAACCTTGGTGGCTGAACCCAACCCAAACCATGCCTTGACCCAATTTAGCCCAAAATGACCATTTTCCCATACTATTTCAATCCCAGACCTTTACACATGGAAACCCCAAATTGATTGCACCAAAACCAAGCCCTGAGCCTTCTAACCAAATTGTGACCACTCCCTGGCCGGCCAGCCACCTTGGCCGAAAAACACCATGTCCAAGGGAGCCAATATGGTCAAAAATCAAAATTGAACCTACCTGATGTGCACAACTCCAATTGGACACTTGGGCACTTCTTCCATCCACCTAAGCAACCTTAAACACGCACAAATTGTCCCTGGTGGCCTCTCTAAGCCCCTCTATTTAAACCCCCCCTCCATGGCCAAAAGGGTAGAGCTTGAAATTCCTTGAGGAAACTCTGCCAAATTGCTTCCAAAGCTTCCTTGAGACCTCTTGAGCTTAACCCAACCATCCTTAGCCACCCAAATCCACTTCTTGAGCTCAATTTTTGAGCCAACTTCTTAGGCTAAAACAGGACACTCTCCAAATCTCCACCAAATTCAAATTAATTGCACCCATACCATCCTCACAGCAAGAGAAGAAGATCCCCCACAAAAGCCCCATCATCAGAGCACCCTAAGGCGGACTTTAATCAAACCCCTAATTTGGCCTTGGTCGAAATCATATCTAGAAGATTCACCATGACTTGAGGCTCCATCCCTAGGCTCTTGGGACCCCGCCGAAGCTTCCACAAGCATCCAATCGAGGCTATCCCTCTTGGACCAAGGTATTGAGCTTAAACCCTAAATCGAGCTTCATTTTACTCTCCATTCGTATCTAGTTGATTTAAGGGTCGATCAATCATATGGATATTTTTTACTAGTCGAGACGAGCAATTTAAAAAAAACTGCACTCGATTTGGTTAAGAATCGGGTGAGATATTAGCGTTTGAAAATGGACGGTTTTCGGGAGTGATATGTTGGGATGATGACGGAACGCCGTCGGATCAGGCGTGTATCACATGAGCGGCCAGGATCACGTCGGACAGTGCATTAGTTCAAAAAAGGCGAGATAACTCATACGGTGGCGCCGAATCACGCGACGATACATGTCCATTTGATCAGTACGAGAATGACGCAGATAAGTAGGAAATTAGGAGCTTTTTTCTATTTATTTAATTCCCAAAATTTCAAAAATGCATAATTTTGTGTAGAAAAATCATAAATATAAAATAAAAATACTCTGTTTCTCAGTGAAGAAAGGAGAACAATGTGGAAACATTTTCAAGTTTTTTTGATGCATATTCTATTTTTAATTAATTAAAAAGGGGTTTTCTTATTTTGACTCTCTATTTGCATAGGCATTTCACCATGACTTGAGCTTTAGGACTTTGATTCTACATGTTATTAGGATTCTTTTTATGATTTTTCCAAGGTCATAAGAGATCCCTAAGCACAGATATATATTTTTCAACTTAATGGTCACTGTTTGGTTTAAAAGTTATAGTATGGTTTAAAAATTATAGTTATTAAAATACTCATCAGAAAAATACAAAACTTATTTTGGTAGGTTTATTATGGTTAGGGGACCCTAGGAAAAATGTAAACTTGATTTAATTCATTAAAAATAATCCTAATTATCACCAACCCTAACAAATGAAATAAAATTAATTTAGAGTAACTATGAATGTAAATGGCATAAAAACTATTCCACGCTCTAATTTAATGTCAGGGGAGCTCCACATAAAAATTTCAAGTCAATTGGAGTTAATTTGGTCACTTAAATGTATTAATCAAGTGAAATGACATTTTTGGCATTAAAATAATTATAATAATTAAAATACAATTCAAAAAAATTACCAAAGTTGGTTTTGGGAGCTCCTTACGACAAGAGGAATCTATGAAAAATGAAATTTAAATAAAAATAAACACTACATTTTTGAGCTAATTTTAAGCCTTTAAGTAATTAAAAATCAATTAAAAATCATAAAAAACACAAAATTGTAAAAATAGAATAAAATATAACATTTGGTTTTCTGATCACTTAGAACCAATTAAAATAATTTTCCCAATTTTTTAAGTCAAGATATTAATTTTAAAAGGCTTAAAAATGGATTTTCCCTAATTTTGCACTAAAATAATTCTAATAATTAAAAGATAAGTAAAAAAAAATGAAATTTATTTCTATGGGTTCCCTGGACATAGAGGGATTTAATAAAAATATAAAACTTAATTTTCCATCTAAATATTATTTTCTATTTAATTAATACTCAAAACAAACAAATGATTCTAATAATTAAATTAAAATTTTAAAAATCAAGAAAATTGGTCCAAGTGGTCCTCTAACTCAGATGAACTTTTAATAATTTTTGTAAAGACAGAGGTCTCACTTTGATGAAGTTATTAAATTTTCATTGA
>NW_018234777.1:0-500 GCF_001263595.1 Phalaenopsis equestris
GATCCATGAAAGGATTTGAAAACTTGTGAAATTTAAATTCGGAAAGAATTCAGAGAGTTGACATTAAAATTCAGGTAGCATAAATGCCACAGGCTTGGGTGTGTGATTATGTAAGTGATGCTGCAGTTGTTTATACAAATATCATATTGATGTGGGTCCGTTTCGACCTGATTTGGAAGGGTTACCCTTCTTGGGCTGATCCATTTATAAAATTTGAGAAGATGATATCCTTATTGGATTGATTCATGATCTTGGACCATCTTTTTCAGGTCTTTTCGTTACAAGTTTTGAGGATTGATTCACCCTTCGCCTTTTCGATCTTTTTGGTGGATCAGTTCATCCTCTCTCATCCTCATTTTTATTATTTTTTTCTTTACTTCTTGGTTCGATTTATTTTCGGTGCTTATGTCTGTTTCGGTGCTTATGTCTGACACATAAGTGCCCATATAAGTGGTATTTCTTTTGTTAATGTTGGCCTTTAAAAGAGAAGTATAATACTA
>NW_018234778.1:0-256 GCF_001263595.1 Phalaenopsis equestris
TGTTATATAAAAAGTTATATAATTTTTTTTTTTTTTCGAGCAATTTCGAGCTGAACACGGGCGAACAAACTGTTGTTCGTGAACGAACGAGCAGAACACGAGTTGTTCACGAACAACGAGCCAAATTGACAGCCCTAATAGAGATAGAGATAGAGAGAGAAATTTTTTTATTTCTATTTCTCAGTTTTGTTTTTTCTTACCTAATATTATTGTCTGAAACTTGAGAGGGCATGATAATGAGGCCGGATTGATAGAT
>NW_018234779.1:0-406 GCF_001263595.1 Phalaenopsis equestris
TGAATTATCTAACACCGGCAATGAAATTACAGACATTGTCCCTAATGAACAACTTAATAAAAATTAATGAGTGGAAAAAAGACCATGGTATGTTGATATTTTTAATTATATTGTAAGTGATATTTTGCCACCTATGCTGACACCACAACAACAAAGAAAATTTATTCATGATGCGAAAGCATATTTTTGGGATGAGCCTTATTTATATAAACAATGTAAGGATCTGATTATGAGAAGATGTGTACCTTAAGAAGAAACTGAGCTAGTCATTCAGAAATGTCATGATTTTGAATTCGGAGGACATTTTAGGATAGATAAAACTACTTTTAAAATTTTACAAGGTGGATTTTATTGGCCTACTATCTTTAGAGATGTTTATAGATATATAAAAACTTGTGATCGATGT
>NW_018234779.1:1954-2326 GCF_001263595.1 Phalaenopsis equestris
AAGGAGGTGGAGAGAGTCAAGAGGCCCTAGAGGTTAGAGAGGTTCCATTAGTGCGTAACAATTGTGAGGATTTCTTCGAGAAATTGTAAGAGTGGAGGGAAAGTGAGAGATTTCTTCCTCGCTACTTCGAAGAGGAATTTTGTGTGTTGTAAAGGAAAGAAGAGATTCAGAGGAACTTTGATGAGTGTTCTTGGGGATAATTTAGAGATAAGTTATTTACTTGTTGTAGTTTGTATGACCTTGATTTTATATATGAATTCCGAGTTTTGTTGTGGATCACTTTCTCTCCTGCATGGATCAATGAATTATTTGTGATAGAGAATTTTTCTGTCTGCCTCTATTCTAATTTCATCCCAATGAGAAACCAGATGA